>NC_056731.1:1689327390-1689534890 GCF_019279795.1 Protopterus annectens | reverse complement strand
CATAGGTTCATACTTGGCTATCTGCCCGAGGGCATTTATAAGCCTATCCCATAGTTTTGTGGCTTACGCCACCCCTTTAGTTTGGAGAAACTATGCCCATTATTTTGCTGTGCCTCTGTCGAGCAGTGACACTGAGGTAACCCCTGGGGTCTATCTGCGATCTCTCATCCATTGGTCAAAATTCCTCTTGAACAAGGCCAGCGAGGTGCTCTAATGTAGAATTTTAGACTATAGTGTGTTTCTCGGAAGCCATGGATTTATTTAATTGTCCCAAATGTATTCTTATTTCTCTAGGACAATGTTATATGTTGAAATGCATGACAAATTATATATTGGTTTTCCTCTTTTTGATAAATGTAATTCTTCTCTCTCTGGTCTTAGTCCTTTATGGTCAGCTTTCTACTATGGTTAACAAATGAGAATAAAATAAAAAAATATCCTGAAGACAGAGGTAAGTAATTGCGATTTGATTATTCAAGTAAACCTTCAGTGGAATCTATTCAAATGAGACCAGTAAACCAAATAGAAAGCTCAATGATTTTTTTTTATAATCTGGGAAGTAAACTCCCCACAGACTTCTTACAATGGCTATGCCTTGAAACCTGCAACTAGTATAATTAACTTCAAATGTACCAAACCAGGACATATCATAGTTCCCTAAGAACATTTTGTCTATCAGTCATGGTTAATTGGGTTTCCTTCAAAAGCTCATTGACAGATAGCAGGTCTCTGAACCAAACTCATTAATAAAGCTAATATGATAACTGAATGGCCATTTTGATGAAACTTCTAAAACTGTAAAGACATTTTGTCTTTGTTTTTATCACTTGGCATTGGAATTAATTTTAGGATGAGTTACATAATTATATTTACAGTTTCAAGCAAAGGATTATGTTTATCATTATATTATACCTGATCCTCGGTAAGCCTGTGTCACAGATGAAACTTTACGTGTAGCCAATACACCTGGTTAACAAATAGAGAAATAGATGGATAGATAGATAGATAGACAGATAGATAGATAGATAAAAAAAATAAATGTTGATAATGTGTCTCCGTTGAGAGCATTGTGGCCTGAGCAGCCACTCCACAGCCTGACCCCATAAGAAAGATATATTTTTGCATAGTACTGGGGTACAGGTGCAGTACAACACTGACATGCTCTCATTTTTTTGTGTGGCTGGTATGAAACTAAGAAACAAAAAACAACAAAAACTTCAAAGAGACTTGGACCAGAACAATGACCATCCACAACAGAGAAGGATAGAAATAGCAGCATATGAACTCCCACACACACACCAATCAGAGGAACAAGGGAACAAAGTGACACAAATGGAACTTCATCCTTTAACAGACCACTATTACTAATAGAAAACACCAGCTCTAAAAATAACCAGCGGGTTTTTGAACAGGGGCAGGATTCCCCCTGGTTGGATCCTCAGAACCACAGTTCCCCTCCAAAGATCTCAGGACAACACAATAACCAATGAGTGATGACCCCCCACCCCACACAACCAGCAATTGAGTGAAGCCTATCTTCCCAGGCTCAGCCAATCGGCATTGAACCAGCTGCACCACAGATAGAGAGAGAAAGTGACAAGGAAAGAGGCATCTGAAAAATCATTGGTTCTCACACACCAAGCTTCCTGATTGGAGCACAACAACAAACATCTACCCAGGGACAAGATCTGAAACCATTCTCAGAAACCCCTATCCCTAACTGAATTAAACATTTTAGAAAATAGTCTAACTGTTGTTCCCCATCAGAGAAGTGCCACCATACAGATGATCATTGACCATAAGATGCTTATCAGGAAAATTAACCTAAATCTCTTCTTCCACAATAAGGGTAAACCAAACAACATTTCTATTAAAGAAAAATGGAAGAAACCTTGCAACCTAAAGGTTTTCTTCCACAATAAGCATAGACAATACATTTTCATTAAAGAAATATGGAAGAATCCTAGCAACGTTTGTGTACCATCGCACCAAAGTGTGTCAGCCTTCTAGATCAAATGTGAAATGGATATTAGGAAAGCTTTGAAAAAAAAAAAAACAAGAAATGTTTTTACAATCTGAAACCACATGAATACATGGCACTGAATGCACTTAGCTCTGACCCCACAAGGAGACTCATGAAGGCAGATAAAGGAGGAGGCATTTTGGTAACAGACACTGAAGCTTACAACTGGAAAATCACATCCATGATAGAAAACCAGGATTATTATGGGAAATGTGACCTTCAGCAGGTTAAGTCTGCTTATGAAAACATGATTACAAAACGTTTTTTCTTGAATGAAAAAAGGCCTAATTAGTGAAAAACTCCTTGATTTTATCACAGTTACCCACCCCAAACTCCGCATTTTTTTGGAATACCCAAGCCCCACAAAACTCTTATGGATCTACCATATTGGCCAGTAATAACTAGTGGGGGCAGCATCACCAAACCCATGTCAATATATCTAGAGGTTCAAATCAAGCCCCTAGCCAAAAGCAACCCTTCATTTATTCTGGACACAGGAGATTTACTCAATAAAATCCACAATGTCAATATAGATAAGGACTCCTTCTTGATGATTATTGATGTAGAAGCACTCTACACAGTGCTTACAAATGACTATTGCATTCAAGCAGTAATAGGATTTTTCAGGGATCACTGTGCAGGATTAGATTTTAAGAAGGACACTATCAGCAGACTTCTCCGGGTTCTGCTAAGCAACAACTTTTTCCATTTTAAGAAATCTTTCTACAGAAAGAAATGGGGTATTGCTATGGTGCTCAGCTATGGCTCCCAGCCTAGCTAATACTGCCTTAGGAAACTGGGAGAGAGAACACATATACGACTCTCCCTTCAACCAGCACATGGGTTGTTATTTCTGATACACAGATGACATTCTTATTATTTGGAACAGCACAGTAGCAAGGTTCAACTTCATTGAGAACTCCATAAATTTCCCGAACTTTACAACTTCCCACAACAAAGACAGTGCTTATTTCCTACACCTCGCAATTTCAAAACCAGAAGGCTCTCACTGGCTCTCAAATAACCTATACCAAAAGCCCACCAGAGTAAACTTACTATTGCACTGGGACAGTACGCATCCTTTCCAAACTAAGAAGAAAGTGATTAAATCCCTGGGCCTCAGGACTGTGAGAGTATCAAAGGAACTAAGAGATTTCACCATCTCTCACCCGTGGTTACAGTAAAAAGTTCATCTTCAGGATGCTTGAATCATTCTCCCTCCAAAAAAAACAACCCTGATTACACACACTCTGACAACAGCCACAACACTAACAGGAGAAGAAACTACAACGAGGGATATAAAGTCATCTCCATGATGGTTACTTACTCCACTAACTGCAGAGTTATAACAGACATCATTAAGGACAACTGGATTATTCTCAAGAATAACCTAACACTAAGCAATATACTACTAGAAAAACCTAGTTTCAACATTTGTAGAAACAGGAATATCAGACATTTTATTGAAAAAATGAGCAGAACAACCATGGACTACTCAACACCATGAAGGGTACATTCCATTGTGGACCCCCCAACAGCAGTTACTGTAAGCACATGAGCAACAAAATGAGTTTCCACTGCCCTAACACTGACTGCTGCTACCACAGCCAAGAACATGGGAACTGCAATTCAGAATCAGTAGTTTCTAGTGCCCAATGCCCTGTTTTCTATATTGGGAAAACTAACAACAGACTTAAAACCATAATTGCTAGACACCTTACATACATCCCCAACAACAGCAACAACTCACTAGCTAAATACATCTGAGATTAACCTGAAAACAACACATTCCAATGTCATATTTTAGATTGCATACCAAAACAAGAACTACAAAGATCATTAAATGATAGACTAGAAAAATGTGAATTAGAATGGCAGGTCAGATAAGAAGCATGTAAATCACCAGGATTTAACACTCCCATCACCAGCATTATCAGTCTTAGGAGACTCCATCGCCATGCTTATTATTGACAGCTGAACTCTCTGTTTTAATTTGCCTTTGGTGGAGATTTGTACAATTATTTATTATTAATTTTTAAATTAATAATTGGTTAGTAGTTATTGTACTTCTATGCACAAAAGGTTTTCTTTCTAATTAAAAGGTGCCACCCAAGAGGCAGATCTGAAGATACATGGGCAAAAGCACTGCAGATGTTTTAAGTGGGGTTGCTTTCATTATTATTTAAATTCTCATATGCAATTTAACAAAATTACTGTTATTTAGCTGATAATCTACTGTACATCAACAAGAACAAAATTAAGGGGGAAACTCAATAAAGCCTACCTATTGTTTTTTTTCGTGTATGCATCTCACCGCAATGCTTACATGGATGCAAACATTTTTAGATTCAGCAAGCATTGTCTCAGTGTCTGTAGTGTACATGGAAAAATTTCATGTACAGGCATCTAGACAGACAAAAGGGGGTGTTAAACTATAGAATTGTGGACATAAATCCCCTGAAAATGTAAGACCACATACACATATGCACATAAGAGCAAAACTATTAGTCTGTATATCTGAAAGATTAAAGGGAATAAGTTAAATGAATAATTTTTTTAAATAATCTTGGCATGTATGCGTTGAGTGTCATAGTGTGCAAATATGCTTAATGGGAAACTTAAAACAATGACAGAGAAAAAAGAATTGTATACTATGTAACAGAAATATATAATAGCAGCTTTTGTGAGGTCCATATAATGGTGCATTGCTGCTGATGCTAAGGTGATAGGGTTATGAATTGTGTAGTTTCTAGGCTGTCAGCATGAATAAGTATTTAAATGAGGTGGGTTTATTGAATAGCAGAAAGGAGTAACCATGCCTGCATATCCCCTTCATGTAGGGTCTTATACCATGCTGATGTTTACACAGGATGTGGCTTACTTCTAAGCTCTTTTAAGCTTAGGTGCACATGTTTGCATGGCACACCACCTGACTGAGTGTGTTCTTACTACCAGATGTATTCAATTAGACATTTTGACCTGTGTGTGTGTGTGTGTGTGTGTGTGTGTGTGTGTGTGTGTGTGTGTGTGTGTGTGTGTGTGTGTGTGTGTGTGTGTGTGTGTGTGTGTGTGTGTGTGTGTGTGTGTGTGTGTGTGTGTGTGTGTGTGTGTGTGTGTGTATGTACCACCCCCCCTGCAAAACAACTGAGAATCCCTCATTGACTATGAAAATGCAATAGATCTGCACTTTCTGGCCCTGAAAGTTGCTGCCATTTTCCAACCTGTCCTCTTCTACAAGGCCTGCTGATGTCATTGACCTTAAGACTACCAGCTGCCATTATAATGTCAGGCTTAAGCTGTGGTGCATGCAATACATACTGTGATCTATAGTGTGTAAGACTAAATAGGAAGGGGTTCTAATCTCACTACAGGCTACTCTTTGGTTTTGTGTGTGTGTGTGTGTGTGTGTGTGTGTGTGTGTGTGTGTGTGTGTGTGTATATCTCTGTCCTACATAAATGTAATCACCTCAGTAACTTAGAAAGAGGCAGGATTTTGCAGTGTTTTGGTTGTAGCAAGTGATGTGGACCTCCAAATGCTTGACCACAAGTAGGCCTGCTGATGTCATCAAGCATGAGATGTCCTAAAGAGATAGCAATAGCAGACTTGAGGTGCAGAATGTGTGTCACATTCTGTGATCTGTAGTGTATACCATTAGATAGGTAAGTGTTCTAATCTACATGCAACCAACCATGTGTGTGAGCTGTGTTGTGCCCTTTTTATTTTGTTAAAAATATTTTTATTGAAGTTTTTCGATGCAATAAAAACAGGATAAAATAACAGCAATATAAAATTTGCATTTACAATACAAGAAAACCTATAACTATATACACATTTACAATTGAAGTCACCACAGAAAGCATTAAAAACTTTAAAACGTATTCACAAAGAACTAAAAAAGATAAAAACACTTATGCAATTAGGGAAGTGGAAGTAATAGGAGTAGCATAAATGAGAAAAAAAAATATGTGGATTAAGATTGTGAGATCCAAGTTAGGAACCTGGTATAATGTATGAATATTTATAATTATAGTTATAATTTTAGTTTGGGAAAGTGAGAGATATAAACTGGTTCATTTGTAACAAGTTTAGAGCAAAAGCAAGTGGGGAGGGTTGAGGTAATATCATGTATTACTTCTTGAGGATTAAATCTAGCAATAGCCCCCAATATTTATGATAGTACTGTTCATGTTTAGTGTTAGTGTACGTTAATTTGTGGGAAGATATATACTTTATAGCTAAGGTGCAAAAATCATCCCATGAGATTGAGGATTGATCAGACCATTTTTTGGTAATGTAAAATTTAACAAGGGCGCAGGTAGAGATAAGAATATGTTTTATGATTTGGGTGAAACAATATGTAATATAACTGTTTCCCATGAAAAGGTGGATTTTTCATAACCCATCTTCTCTAATCTTACTCTTAGTGAACACCAAAAATGATTAACTTTTTTACATTCCCAAAAAACATGTAAGGTATCTGCTACTTGGTTTGGGCAATATGGACATTCTAATGAGAATTTAAGATTAAATTATGAAGAATGGATGGCATGTACTAAGCATTGTTATTGACCATGATTTGAGTGTATAACAGATGCTTGAAGGGAATAAACTTAATGGTATTTTCTATGACCAATTTTTTTTTTCGTCTGAAATTAGCTGGCTTTTACTTTGCCAATAAGTTAAGAATAAAAGTGAGCGCTGAGCTTTTATGCTTGTTTTTAGTTTATAAGTCTTAGAGATCATTCTATCTTTGGATGCAAGGGTTTTTATTATTAAAGTAGCTCGGTTGATTTCTTAATGGTCTATTTTGGCAAGGGGCACCTTGATTTTAATTAAATAAAGGATTTGGGTGAGGATAGTAGCATAATTCTTAGGGAGTCCAAGTTTCTCCCTTAATTGTGTTATATTGGTTTCCTGACATTCATATAAATTCCACATTGCACATTCCTTTATAAGAGGGAATTTTGTTAGGTTTATTGGTTGATTGTTAATTGATAAGTTAGGATTTAAGTGGATCGGTTGCATGAGGACATGGGCACTGAGTAATTGTATAGATCTGAACAAATTTTGGATAGTAGAAATCATATGTTTAAGCAATGGGTGAAGTTTCTTAATATGAGTCTTTTTGATTTAGGTTCAGAAAAGGGAGGGATTTGGGGTTAATATCTAGGGAATTAAATTGATCATACCATACTTTAATACATAGGGGTGTCCAGCACTTTAACTTGGGATCAAAATTTATTATTTGGATCAGCCTAGAAGAGGTGAATACATCATAGTAGAGCTTTACCTTTGGTAGTCCCAAGCCTCCTTTGTCCTTTGGCAAGGAAAGTTTATCGTATTTAATTCTAACCAATTTAGGATGCCACAAAAATTTAGATATGACTTTCTCTACATTTTTGAAGATTTTTTGTGGAATGACAGAGAAAGTGGCATATAAGTGAAAAATAATTCTCAATAAGATATTCATTTTGATGACACTAGCTCTTGATAGTAGGGACATATTGATATTTATCCATCTACTCATATAATTTTCAATTTTTGACCATGTATTTAATATGTTATTCTTAAGGATTTCATAGAAGTTAGGGGAGAAAGTTATTCCTAAGTATTTTATTTGGTATTTGGTTATGATCTCACTATCGGGAAAGTATAATTCTTTATGTCCTGAAGGATTTATGGGGAAAATATAAGATTTATTCTGATTTAGTTTGTAATTGGATATAGCTGAGTATAGGTCTATGGCATTGAGTAGCTTTGGTAAGTCAGTATTAGGGAGTTCAAAATATAAATTTAAATCATCTGCTAAAGCAGAATATATGAACTTTATACTTGATATTTTAGGAATATGATGGAAGGTTTTTTGGGATAAGTACAAGAGCAAAGGTTCTAAGTATAAATTAAAAAAGGTAGGGTGATAGGGGGCAACCTTGCCTTGTACCATTGGAGATAGGAATAGGGTTAGAAAGGCATTTGTTGATTTGAATAGTAGTAGAAGCTTTCAGGTCGAGTACTTTAATTATTTTTATGAATTCTTGTGGGAAACCAAAAGAAGGTAGAACATTAAACAGGAAAACTAGGTTTACTCTGTCAAATGCTTTGCTTGCATCAGCAGTAAGGTCGCACCTTGGATATCTATCCTTATCTAGGAGTCTAATGATAATGTCTAATAGAAGGATGTTATCGAATGTTTGTCTATTCTGCATAAATCCCATTTGTTCTTGCAAGATTATAGAAGGAAGAATGTTTTGCAACCTATTAGGTAAAATGTGGGCTAGAATCTTAAGATCAACATTTATAAGGACAATAGGTCTATAATTAGCTGGGTCTAATGAGTCTGAGTTTGGTTTAAGGATTACAATGCTTTTTGATTTGTTAAGATATCTATCAGTTATACCATACTGAATTAAGTAGTTAAATACCCTCAGTAAAATTTTAGCAACTGGTTCAGAAATTCTTTTGTAGAATTCTGCCATGTAGCCGTCAGGTCCCAGAGATTCACCTGGTGTAATTTTATTAATTGCTATTTTGATTTCTTCAAGGTGTAGGGGTGATTTCAAAAGTTTCTTTTGATAATCAGTAATTTGTGGACATTTTAGATTATGCAGAAACTCTTCCATTATATTTGTAGGTGGAGGGTTTGCTAAGTTATATAAATTTTTGTAAATATCTTCAAATCTATTTAAAATGTCTTGATCTTTATATTACGCCTTTGTGTTTAATTTCTTTGATCCTCTAAGGTCCATTTTTAATATTAATTAGTCTAGCCAGAGTTTTAGAGAAAATTTGTGCCCTTTCTGAATATCTATATAATGATCTCATCTCTACAAATGAGATATTTTCTAAGTATAACTTGTGCAATTGCTTTTGCAAGTCTGATATTGTATCTTCTAGTTCAGTTGTGTATTTATATTGAAGTTTTATTTCTATGTCTTTGATGTGGTTCTCTAGTTTGAGTTTAAGGTTATTGTGTTTTTTCTTAAGCCACGAGGACTTTTGAATAATAAGACCTCTTATAACCGCTTTAGCAGCTGATCATTGCATATCATAAGGGATATGACTAGAGATGAAGTCAATGCTCAGTTTGGCAAAGATGGCATTTATTTCTTGTGTAACCTCTTGCACATGAATGATATTAGGGTTTAGAGTCTAATTGTTGAAATGGGAAGGTCTTTGGTTAGAGGAGGAGGTGTTAATAGAGATGTTAATTTTGGAATGGTCTGAAATGGTTCTAGGGGAAACAATATAATTAATTGTATAAGAATTGAAAGATTGGGAAATTAAAAAGGAGTCTATACTTGACCAGGTTTTATGTGTGGCTGAGAAAAATGTAAATCTATGTACAGAGTTATCATGTTGAAATGTTGTATAAGGGTCTAATAAATTGAAGGTACTTTGTAATTCTTCTAGGGCCATAGTAGTATATTGCGATTGTCTAGATTTTTTATGTGACCTATCCTTATCAGGAATAAGCAAAGCATTCCAATCCCCTTCTAAACTATATAAATGATTTGGATAATTAACTAGAATATTGAAAATATCATAAACAAAAGATGTTGACCTGAGAAAGGGCTATATAGATTAACAAAGATTAAGGGCTTACTTAAGGCAGGATAGTTACTGGTAAACAAAACCCATCTTCCATTGGGATCACTTTTGGTGGAAGTGATCTCTCCTTGAAATAGTTTATTAACAATGATAGCTACTTCCCTAGAAGACGAATTATAACCTGCAGCAATTATTTGTTTCACCCATTTTCTTTTTCTTTCACTGTCCCAAAGTTGATTGATTAGATGTGTTTCTAGTAGAAAGGTTAAAGTAGATTTATTTTGAAGTGTAAGATGCACAATAAGATTTATTTTCTTTTTGTCTGATAGCCCCTTAATGTTCCATGAATCTACTGTAAACATTTACAGAATCTGAAAATGTTGTAAAGTGTGTTGTTATGAGATAACAGTATACTTGAAGGTATAAAATTAGGGTTGTTATGGCAGAAACTACTTTAAATGGGGTGACTTCTAATCGCCTTATCCCTATATAGTGCCTAACCACCCATCCCTCCAAAAGGGTATGAAGGTACTGAATGAATATTGTGAGATAGTTTTAGTATGAGGTAAATTGAGAGAAGCAGGTAGCAGAAGGATGATAAAAGTACCTAAATTGTTCCAAACATAGGCAAACATTAGTTACAAACTGTGCAAGCCAACTCCTTTAAGTTAATACCAGCTAAGTGGAGTTGTCCTCAGACCTGTTCTTCTAGTCATATTAACTTTACTTAAATGTCATGCTAAAAGTTTGAAAGCAAGAACGTAAGGATAGTTAGTAGCATCATCCGGTAGGGAATTTCTAGTCTTGATAGAGGTATAAATACTTTAGTAAAAACCTAATATAAATATATGTATGACTGGTAGATAGGGAATAAAGATATGGGTATACTAAGCTTTAATAAGCATATATAGTATCAGTCTGAAAGTAAAAGCCTTGCTTACTGTTAGTAAATATATATATCTCTATAAATATGTTTGACATGGCCTGAGTAGGTATCTCCCATATTCTATCTGATTGGCATTTGCATATAAGGCTTGCAGGAAAATCTTTTAAAGACTTGTTAAATCTCATATAAGAGTAGCATATTGAAAGGAGACAATAAGTCTTGTTTTACATTTAGGATGTGCTTAATAAGCCTGTTGATGTATCAAAAGTAACGAGGAGTATAGTTGACTATTAATACAGAAGTACAACAAGCAGAGTTATTTTGCTATCAATTTAACAAATTAGCAATGAAGATTAGCTGAATAACCTATTACTATAGCTGCTTGGTTACTTCTAGTTCTAAATAGAAAAACATCCATTTCACTATACACAGGCTCAGTAGTAACACATGTACCATGCCAGTTCACTGTTTCAGTTAATGAAAAAAAAATAGCTTAACTGATTAGTGGTCAATAATAAAAACAGTCATGTCTATTTCTAGGCTTAATAGTACATTATGGAACAAATATATAACAATTTAATAGAACTTATTTACTTGCAGGTTGCAACTATTTATGAAAGCCTGCACTGTATACAAATTAAAACTAATCACTTGCTATATAATGTAAAGGTCCATCCAGAACAGCTGAATAAAATGGAACATAAAAACAAAGATAAAACCTTTTACTTTAATTAATGACATATTCAGTCTCAGCAGTTTTTTTTTTGTATGGCTTCCTGATATCCTTTGTGAGGGTTATACTTGCAACATTTACATTTATGTAGTTAAAGAAAAAATGTTTTCCTTTTAAGGTTGTAGCTTTTATGCTTAAAGTGTGCCATTCTAACCTTAATAGTACAACAGTGGTTCAGTATCAAAAGTATTGTCTGACTACAACAATTCTAGCAGGATGGAATGATAAGAATAAAAAAAAGATTGAAGACAAACAAAACAAGTACCAGGGTTCATAACTTGTTGCAGCTATTTGCTCCAGGGTTCCTGTATTATGCAGTCAAACAAGGGTGCAGTATGCAGAATCTTTCATTTTCTGTTGCAAGTTGATGTTTAACAATGAAGATGAAGCAGTTTAAATATCAGGATCCATTCAGGACAGGTTTTTCAGTTACTGTAGCCTATTTTGAGTGATTGTGGCTTAGAACAGGTACTCAGTTGATCCCAGTATGCCTTTGGGGTAGGAAGTGCGATGGCGATGACATCATCAGGTCAAAGAGTGAATGAGCAGCATTCTGGGAAATGGAACACCGAGACAATAACAGACACTGTGCTGCCAAAAACGGAGGCTGATACTGCAAGAAAAATGCAACTAGATCATGTAGAAAGGAGAAATCTTGATTCAGCTGTTGGATGCATCAGAACTTGCTGGGTAACTTGATTCATGCAGGATTCACTTTAAAGATCCATAAGAAAGTGGATTTAGCCTCTTCAGGGGTTTCAACTGTTATTTTGGCATCATTATGATTGAAGATTAATGTGGCAGGGTATTTCATTTGGAAACGGATTTTATTTTCTAGAAGGTAAGAACAGTATTTGCTGAGTTTTTGTCGTTTTAGTTTAATTTCTAAAGGAAGATCCTGGGTAATAACAACTTTGTGACCTCTCCAAGTAAAGTTCTTTTTTGCTTTGTATGCCATAAGAATGTTTTGAACGTGTCCTGAATTAAGCAGTCTGACATAGATTTGCCTTGGGGTTTCTTGGAGTTAAGAGCTCCTGATGGATCTGTGGGCTGTTTCAATTATTATGTCATTTAGGAGATCCTTATTATCCAGTACTGTGCTTAGAACTTCTTTGACTATTGCATTGAGATGGGCATTTTCAACAGATTCATGAATACCTCTTAGAATAATATTATTTCGTTTACTTCTGGCTTCTAGGTCTAACATTTTTTGTGTAATTCTTTCATGGTATCATTTTCCTGTAGATTTTGTTTAATTTCTTTTATTTTGATTTCATTCTCCATTGATTTTGCTTCATTTTGCTCAAGCCCGAGGATAATTTGGCCTAGATTGGATCCAAATATGGCTAACTTGTGAGAGAAACCTTGGATTTCAATTTGCAGAGGTTGCAGTGGCATTTTGAAATCTTCAAGTATTAGAGACTGATCTTGTTTTGATCTAAGGGTTAGCTTTGTAGTTTCTTGCTGTGGCTTATTAGTTTTTGTCTTTTTGAGGAGGTGTCTTTCTCTGGTGTAGTAATCAGAGACAGTTTGGTTTTGGTAGTTAATGTTTCCATTTGATCTGTGTGGTCATCCATTCCAAGTAAAAGAATAAATATTTGAAGTAATAGGTTTTAGACCAATTTCCTGATATCAAGTCACACAGTTCCTTTTCTTTATTGTTTTCTTTGTTTAGGCTTCAGAGTCTGGAAGCATCCACACCATGTGGTTTACGGCTCAGCATCCAGTAAGCAGTATTTAAGTGCAAAAACATGTAATTCCTCTTGAGATTTTTGCAAAGATGGTTTATGTTTGCATTTTCCTTTTAACCTTTAGTGATTTGTGATATTTTCATTGTATGATGCACCGGCAAAAGGTTGGATATCAGTCGAGAATTGAGGAGCTGCACAGATAGTGTGCTTACATGCACCATTTTGGAATTCAAACTGTTGTGTCCTGTAAACAGTAAGTGGAAGTGGTGCTATCCTCACTGTAGCCAGGTTTGTCTGTGTGACTGTTACAACATTTTACATCAGCTTATGGAATCATAGGTTGTTTGAACTTTAGCAGCATAATGACACTACAGCCCTCACAATCCTAGCCACGTTTATACCTTTGTTATTAACATGATCAGCAAATATTGCCTCTGACCATGAGGGACACAGGCAGAAGTCCTGTGATGAAATGACTGTCACCTAGCCAATCATACATATGGCATCTGATGAGGTCCACTAAGGTGCTCTGTTTGGAATTAGGCAGGATTCCGTTATAAATGAGTGTTAAAGTCTGTTAGACAGATCCCTCCCACAAGCATGTATTGCTAATGTCACATACCAGGTTAATGTCCTTAGAGTAAGTAATCCATGTACCTTACTGACAGAACCCAGACTGTAAAAGTAGCCGACTCCAAATCCAGCTCCAGACAAGTGACAAGTGGAGTACCTCAGGGTTCAGTCCTGGGACCACTCTTGTTGGGCATCTACTTCTCTGAAGTACAGGCCAACACTAAGGGACTCTGGCTAACAAGGTTTGCAGATGACTGCAAACTGGGAGCCATTATTGAATCCCCAAATGATGTGGATATTCTGCAAAAGGGCCTTACGGAAACAGATGCCTAGTGCCAGAACCATGGGCTCAAGCTTAATGCCAAGAAATGTATAGTTATCATCTTTGGAAAAAAAACAAGTACCCATGAATTACCACATAGGTGGCAGGACACTAAACATTGAAAGTGTAATGAGAGACTTAGGGACACAGGTGGACAGTGGTCTCACTTTCGATAACCACATTGCCACAACAGTCAGGAAATCCTTCTATGTGGCACACCTCATCACTAAGGGCTTTTCATCCAAAAAAAAGGAGGTCATTGTCCCACTGTACTCATCCCTCATTAGATCCATTATAGAGTATAATGCCCTGTTTGGTATGTACCTCACGACATCTGCAACAGCTGGAAAGGCCACAGAAATACCTCACTAAAAGAATCACAGGCCTAAAGCAGATGCCATATGCTGACCGTGTAAAAAAACTCCATCTATACTCTGTGGCATATCGTCTACTCAGAGGCGATCTCTGCTTAACATACAAGGCCATGTCAAACCCTGAGCTGTTGGGCATGCTCCACTTAAAGAAATCCCAATCCCTCAGAGCCACATGCTCCAGGGATCTAAACCTTGTCATCTCAATGAACAAAACATGCTGGAGGGATAGGTTCCTGACCGAGAGACTCCCCATACTCTGGAACAGACTGCCCATACATGTCAAGCAGAGTTCCTCATTGGCCATCTTCAAAAGGAACCTTGATGATTGGATGGGAGATAGGAAATTCACCCCAGGGATCATGTCAGTCACCCTGCTAGATAGGGGCCCAGAGAAGTAAATATTGTGGGAAGAAATATCTAGGGAATTGTTATGGCTAGGCTTGCATAGGCCCTAGGGCCGATAGCCTAGTACCAACCTATGAACCTATGAAGCATGCCACCTACAGATATGCTGCATTTCCAATCAAACAGGGTCAAATATTGTCCCATATGCAAGGCAGAGATCACTTCTGAGTTGTCTATATGCCATTGGTTACAATGAGCACTGATTTCAGATGAATCCCATTTAACAGATACTGAAGACATTGAGTTCCTTTGTGTAATTGTCATTAGTGCTTGGAAAGGTACAGTACCAAATGGCCATTGCACTCAAATATTGGCATGCTGAGAGAAGAGTACATAGAGGTTATGAATATGTCAATTTTGGGTGACTGTGCCCTCAGTTATGACATATGTTTCTTGTCTTACCACTGGGGAGACATGGCGATCTCAGGTACATTAGGTGTAAACCTGTGTGGTCAGGCCTGTGTGCCCAGGTCTATCACTCCTGAGTATGTACATCACATGTTGTGAGTGATGTGAGTGATGTGCTACTTATCAGGAACATAGGTGTTACCGATGGAAATGCTATATATATATATATATATATATATATATATATATATATATATTTGCATGGAGTTTACAGCCTTTAGTATGGAAACAGGCATTTGTTCATCAATACCCTCTTGTAGGATAGTGACATAACTCACAGAGTCTATGACCACTCACAGTTTGTAGGCATCAACCAACATTGTCAGTCACAGATAGTCAGTATTCGCTTGTATCATGGTTAAATGGATCTCAAGCAATACAAGACCCAGGAGTGAGCCCTGTTGAACACTGCTGCTTACAGATCAGCTATTGGAGGCAGATTTCCCTATTTTGAGTATGTGTACCATCAATGAGCTACCTATTCAGCCCTATAATGATATTACCATGGATGCCTAAGTGGGTGCTTTTTTCAATGATGCCTGAGTGGGGGATAGAGTCACACAACTTGGCTTTGTCCAGGGGTTGTATGCCCAGCCGTCCCTTCACCCTGGTCCTTGGTGACTACCTCAGACATGTCTACCATGTTTAACAGGCACAATCTCTGTGTCAGACATCCTAACTGTGCACAGTCAACTGTTTGTAGATCACATATATGTTTTCTGATCAGGTCCATGATGATCTGCTCCATAGGTGTACAGATACGGCTACTGAAGCAAATAGGTCTATATGTGGTTTGTAGATGCACCACATCTATGCAAGGGGATAACAGTTGCCATTGTCCAGTCAGCTGGGATGCAGTATGATTGCAAGGAGTTCCCAATGGTGTTAGTAATCCTTGGTGAATCCCATGTAGGATACAGCCTGGGATGTTAGCATGTTCAATAGATGCTGTCTATCCCCCATAGAGAGGACACGTATGACCTGCCCTGCAGATATGGAAGGTAAGGGGCAGGTTGTATGGATGTCATGTGGCACATGTGGTGGGGACAAGGGAGTGAAGTTGATGCAGAACCTGTGAGACAACAGGTAAGCTATGAGAACAGATCCATTATATGTGGTATCATTATGTACAAGTTCACCAACAATCTGTGCCTGTCCTCTGAGGTTACACATGTAACTACACTGTGCCGTGCAGTTCTGTTTTGTGGGAGAGGATGATTTTGTCTCATACTGTTTCTACACAACGTCACACAAACACTATGTGCTTATTTTAGCTGAGGAGGTTGTGGTTCTGTTTTAGGGAGCACCCTCAACCCAACTGTCACACAGCAAATGTCAATCTCTTATTGTACAACCTGCTAATGGTAGTTGTCCACCACACAGGTTTGCTGTGCTATGAGGAGCTTGTGTTCCTTCTTTCAAGTATAGCTGAGTCTATGCAGTTGTACTGCTGCTTACACAATGAATGGGTGTAGAGCTCTGCATACTTGCCTGTCCCATCTGAGGGGTGAGGTGCAGTCATGCTATGCAAACCATCCCATATGGGGTAATACATTGCTCTGTTGAAGTATATTTCTGTATTTTCTGCAAGGTGGGGTTATGTCAGATAGTTTTAATGAAATTGGTCTTTGGTCAGATCATCACCAGGGAGGACCTTACAATGATGGGCTGCAGTGGTCACCCATATTGGGAAATATATGAAGCACTACATTGATTCCCCTTGTGGGGATGTCGCATCACTGGTCAAGTGTGTGATGCCCCTGCACTGGCACAGTAATCAAGGAGCCTCAATCCTCATCACTGGCATCAGCTAGGGGATGTACACACTGGGAGGATGACAAGTACAGATACACAATAAAGTGCAATTTTCCTTAAGAGCCCACAGAGACCACAGTCAGTCTAGGGCTGGTTTATCCCTCTTCCTCCAGATCCCCAATAAGACTACCCACTTGCACAGCTATAGGGTTGCAATCTCAGATGAGTGGCCAAGCCAAAACCTCCAGCACCCTCTTTGACCAACCAGTGCTTCGTGTCCCTGCCCAGGTAGCTGACACACACACACACACACACACACACACACACACACACACACACACACACACACACACACACACACACACTCTTTGAGGTTTGATTTATACACACACACACACACACACACACACACACACACACACACACACACACACACACCTGGGAAAGGCTGGTACAGATTTACTAGCTCTGCCCCCTTCTGACCAGACTATAAGGTAGTTACCACTGCCACCAACTACTCTTTTTTTTCTCAAAAATCTCTTTATTGATTTATAGAATAAAGCAAAACATCAAACAACAAAACATTGTACATATAGTCATTTAGGAGTTGATTGTAGTAATACAACTTGTAGAGGACGTTCCAACTCATTAACGTGAGAGAAAATAAAAATCAAACATTATATACAATATATACAAATGGTAACCAAAGTGCAATAGATGAAATAATATTATAAATATGTGAATAAGTGAAATAAAAGAGTGAATAAATCCCGTACTATACGAAGATAAAAGTTTAGACTCTATTAGTCATAATTAATAATAGAAAGGACCTTCTCCAAAACTTTATTATTTAAAGCCATTTTTTTAGGACTTTTCAGCAAAGTCTTTTGTGCAGAGATATACAAGTAAGCCATTGTTCTAAAGGCATTCCAATTAAGTTTAGTACGGTCAAGCCTATTTCTGGAAATGTAAAGTTTTATGAGAGAGCAAATAAATATGAACACGTGTGTCTGATTTAGAAAGATGTAATATAGGTATGTGTAGAATTGCAGTTTCCCAGGATAAAGTGGATTTATGATAACCCATTTTCTGTAACCTTACTTTCAAGGAAGTCCAGAGTTTATGTGAGTATTGGCAATACCAAAAAATATGTAAAAGATTAGCTTTCGGAAAGAAGCAACAAGGGCAAGAAGGAGAATTATTAGCATCAAATTTATTAAGTTTGGAGGGAGTATGATAAGCATTAGTATTTATCATCAGTTGGGTATAGAACAATTTCTTGAAAGGGGAGTGTTTCAGAGTGTTTCTAATGGCCAAGAGTTTTTGTTTCTCATTTAATTGAGGATTACATTTGTCCCAGAAGTTAGAAAAGAGACATAACGAATCTTGTATAAATTTATTTAACAAGTTATAAGATTTTGATAACATTTTCTCAGGTAACAATAATGTTCTAATTATAATTTCTAAATTATTAAAATCATGCTCCCTTGGCATAGTATGAGCACATTTGGCAATAACCACATCCCTCAACTGACGTAGTATTATGGTATATTTACAGTTAACTTTCAGTGTGTTTCGAAGATTAGCCAAGGACAGATCTTTATGTTTCAGGAGATCCCAAACAATCAAATTTTTTATAAGGGGATAGTTTGTTAGATTGAAAGGTATATTATCCAACTTTAGGTTGGGGTTCAGATGAAGGGGTTGTAGTACATGAAAAGGAGAGGATGATTTTGTCTCATACTGTTTCTACACAACGTCACACAAACACTATGTGCTTGTTTTAGCTGAGGAGGTTATGGTTCTATTTTAGGGGGCACCCTCAAACCAAGTGTCACACAGCAAATGTACATCTCTTATTGTACAACCTGCTAATGGTAGTTGTCCACCACACAGGTTTGCTGTGCCATGAGGAGCTTGTGTTCCTTCTTTCAAGTATAGCTGAGTCTATGCAGTTGTACTGCTGCTTACACAATGAATGAGTGTAGAGCTCTGCATACTTGCCTGTCCCATCTGAGGGGTGAGGTGCAGTCATGCTATGCAAACCATCCCATATGGGGTAATACATTGCTTTGTTGAAGTATATTTCTGTATTTTCTGCAAGCTGGAGTTATGTCAGACAGTTTTAATGAAATTGGTCTGTGGTCAGATCTCACCAGGGAGGACCTTAGAATGATGGGCTGCAGTGGTCACCCATATTGGGAAATATATGTAGCACTGCATTGCTTCCCCTTGTGGGAATGTCACATCACTGGTCAAGTGTGTGACGCCCCGGCACTGGCACAGTAATCAAGGAGCCTCAATCCACATCACTGGCAACAGCTAGGGGATGTACACACTGGGAGGATGACAAGTACAGATACACAGTAAAGTGCAATTTCCCTTAAGAGCCCACAGAGACCACAGTCAGTCTAGGGCTGGCTTCTCCCTCTTCCTCCAGATCCCCAATAAGACTACCCACTTGCACAGCTATAGGGTTGCAATCTCAGATGAGTGGCCAAGCCAAAACCTCCAGCACCCTCTCTGACCAACTAGTGCTTTGTGTCCCTGCCCAAGTAGCTGACACACACACACACACACACACACACACACACACACACACACACACACACACACACTCTTTGAGGTTTGATTTATATACAAACACACACACAGACACACACACACACACACACACACACACACACACACACACACACATACACACACACACACACACACACACACACACACACACGCACACCCACACACACACACACACACACACACACACACACACACACACACACACACACACACACACACACACACACACACTCCTGGGAAAGGCTGGCACAGGTTTACTAGCTATGCCCCCTTCTGACCAGACTATAAGGTAGTTATCACTGCCACCAACTACTCTTATCATCTACTTTTAAGGCCCTTAACAAAGGGTGTCCAATCGTACTGTGTAATGTTACTAATAATCCAAATGGTAGTCTGACCAAGACCAAAGCTATTTAGGAGTGGCCTGTACAGTCTCACCAAATACATATGGAAGTCCTCTAAGAGATTAAATGTGTCACACAAATATCAGCCACAAAGATAGGTTTAAATATATTTAATAAATAGCAAAATAACAAGATGATACTGAGTAAATCAACAAAGGAACTTCAGAGTTCAAAATCACAGGAAATATTTTGGACAGTCTCAAATAAATGTAGAAAATATCAAAACTAATCTTTGCTATATTCCTATCTGAGTCTAAAAAGAGTTACTATGTCCTAAGAACTTACTTACAGAGCAAGGAAAGCATAGCTGTGATGATGAGTGGATGTTTCCAGGTCAAAGACAAAATACAAAATTCCCAGTCTTTCTCTGAGAGAGTTCTTAAATTAATATCAAATATTACTGCTGGGTTTGCTTGGATGACATACTTGTTGTCACCTGACTTTAGTTCCCAAGCTAAACCCTCTTTTGTCAGAAATAACAAGATGTAACATCTCTGAGTGAAAAGTACATATCTCTCAGATGTTTGCAGATCTTGAAAGTCATAAAACAATAAAATACTTACAAAACAATGAAGAAGGCACCATAGTTGTAGACATCCTGTCTCCTTGCTGCATTGAAACCAACTTTTATAACACAATCGTAAAACAACTTAATTTCAACAGATTTTCTTGAAGTTTTGCAAGTTATTCTTCTGTGTTCCAGTAGAGTATGCTGTGGTTACATTCTTGAAGCTCAGTACTGTATAAACCCTGTTCAGCACATATGTCTGTATACATGATATCAATATTCACAAATGACATAGAATTATTTACAAAATTCTAGACAGCTGAGCTGGCAGTGTCACACAGGGCATTGTAATTAAGGACATGGACTAACCTTCAGGCAAGTGAGCTTCAGCATGACTAACCAACACAGTTGTTGGTTACTTAATGTTACCCCAAACCATGGTGTACTTATATATCTTGATAGACACACTTACATTCAAATAAGCACAAGAGGTGTCTGGATTCATAGAGCTGTTCCTGTAGCTGGCAATGGCTTGATTAGGTGCTCTTCCAGCAGTGAATTGGACCTGCAGTGTCTCTGAGAAAGCATAGTGTTTCACTAAATCTGGATATGTATCTATCCGTAATGAATATGTATACACCACCTGCATTAACTTGCACACTATCAGTTTGAGGTCTGAAGATGTGGAAGGACTTGTAGTCCAATATGGCTGTGGTGCTGTCCACAGCCATGAACCAGGTGTCTTTGACTACACAAATATCTGCATATTCCAAGGTGGGGACACGTTCCACAGAGTGGGGTTTAGTGTTGCCATTCCCAGAATGGAGCAGCATAACCATGATGTTGTTTGAAGATGGCATTTTCACTGGAAATTTTTCTCTCCCTCTGTGAGGTTGGCCAGTACTCAAAATCCCAGGGGTGAGAGATGAACATCATCTCTGGCAAAGCATTGATGTCTGTTGATCAAGTCATCCAAGGCAGACATGTAGTGGATCTCCTTACAATGACACCACACACTAAGGCAGTTATTGAAATTTCTCATTTTCTGTGTGTATTGAGCCATCATCCTAGGTAAGAGTCAAATGCAGCTGCAATCTATGGGTATACCCGCGAGAGACACAGAGTATGTAAGCTCAGTCATCTGTCTGCATACATTCTGGTAATATGTCCCTAGTCATACACACCTGCAGGAAATATGATGTCATCATTATGTCACCTGATATTCCTTGAGTTGCAGCAATATGTGGTTTGATGTATCGTGTAAATGCACAGACAGCTAACTGTGATGTTTCCCATATGTAGCCTGGTGACATGGACATCAATGTGTCTCAAGATGTACTCACCTATGAATAATAAGTCTGCTTTAGTGTTGTGCCTCAGGTGTGTGACCAGAGAGACAGTGGTGCATGCATGATTATGTGTACTGTGATCTCCAGAGGTTGGATTTGCTGAGGTGTCTGTTGTTTGGGAATGTGTCTTGTAAGGAGCTGCACACATACAGGTGTATGTGATGTGGGTGTGCGTGGTGTATGAGGTGAGCTGTGCATGTTGGCAAAATGCTCATTGTCATATGTATTGACTGCTGTGTGAGACACCATGTAATCAAGTTTTGAAGTACAGTCACATCTGGCACATGTTATGTTTGTGTAGCATAGCAGTAGAGAGGTGGCTACACTTTCCACGTCATCAGCAGTCATTGATAGTGCCATTAGCAATGCAGTCATGCTTGTATGTACATCACAACACGCCATCGTTAGGCAATGTCATAACAGATAGTGAAATGTAATATGTCACTTGTATATAGGTCCCCTAAGATAGCACAGCATCTGACAGTATACCACACAATGCTTTGCTAGCCATGTGGACTTTGGATTGAACATAATTCTTTCATTAGACATGGTCCCAATACCATACCTACAAATGTGACACTGTGCAATTCCTGCAAAGTTAGGGTCTTGCTGCCATATCCTTGACAGCCTGAAACACTGTGTTGGCAGGCATGTTTTGTAGTGAAGATGTGGATATCTGTGCATGTGCAGAGGACTTGTTCAACTTTGCTGACATTATGTTAGCCTTGCAAGTGTATGATGCCTGTCCAGCAACCACACAGCAAGCTGATTGCTGTGTGACATGATGTGGAAACATAGACATGTTTTCCATGTGCATGACTGTACAATATGACATACCTAGGACATGTGGCAGGAGGACACAACCATGTCAAGATGCATGACGTACTGTGAAACTGTTACCAAAGATAGATTACCACTGCTGTGCTTCTTGTTTCAGCAAACCTGAACATCTATGTCACTAAACATTGCACATTATATTGTGATGCTGCAGCTTTGCTCCTAATCAACATCTGGTCAGTTCCCTAGTGATGTACCACCAACTCTGGTACAGAAGGCATAATAAATGCAAAATCCAACTGATTCGCTAATTAAGGCATCTACCTGGAAGAGGGTATGTGAAGCCTACAGAGCCTTTCATGATGTGGGACAATCATGTGGATGAACAAACATGCTGTGTCCTGCTACTCATCATGAGCTTCATAATAACAATTTGCATGTGATGACAGAAAAAGTATCAGAGCATGGTATCCCATGACAGAGTGGTTGGGGTGAGACCAGCAGTAATAGTAGTAGTAGTAGCCAGGCATCAGAAATTCAGGGCCCCCCCCCTTGCTTTCCACATTCTTCACAAGGTAATTGTGTCCTTGCAGAACACACCACTTGAGTAGTGTCCAACTGCAGAATACCTGTGTAAAACCTTCCACCTTACCTTTACAGGGTGTACATATTACACTTACCTCCATTGTTTGTATGTGCTCTGTACAGACACCTTGGATGACACTTTTCATGGAACATGATGGAAGTAACTGCAATATGTAGCTGCACAGAGGTCAATTAGAATGCAGTGCCAAGCAGATTGTTTATTCCCTAATTTTTCCTTTTTTTTTTTAAAGAAAGCAAGTTGTTATTCATTGTCCAACAATTCCGTTTAAATATAGGAGCAGGCTTAAAATCTAGATTTAATTTTAATAAGATTTTAGAATGGTCCGAAAGGAATCTGGGCTCAATAATAAAATCCAAAAATAAATGAGAAAGAGAATTAGATATGAGAAAAAAATCTAACCTTGACTAAGAATGATAACATTTTGAATAATATGTGTATATATCTTTTTTCTTTGAGTATTTGATAAGTTGTAAAGGGTCTATAAGATTATAGTCCATTATTAAATCATCAAGAGCCAAAGACGCTTGATGGTTATATGAAGAGGAAGAGCTAGAATGATCAATGTCAGGGTTAATTACAGCATTCCAGTCTCCACCCACTACAACATAATGATCATTGTAGGAAGAGATAATATTGTATATTTGTAAAATGAAAATATGTTGATGATTACATGGACCATAAAGATTTAGTACCAGAAGTGGTTTATCAAGATTGTGTATGTCAGTAGTAAAGTAGCACCATCTACCCTCCTTGTCATATTTTTCTTCGATAATAATCCCCTGAAATTTTTGTTTAATTATAATAGCCACTCCCCTGGAATTAGAAGTATCCCCAGAGGCTATTATTCTTTGGATCCACTTTTTATTTGTTCCTGTGTACCAATACTCCCTTGGTGTATGTGTTTCTTGCAGAAAACATATATTGGCTTGGGATTTATACATTAAATGAAACAATAAAGATTTCTTATCTTTATTCTGAATCCCTCTTACATTCCAGGAGTCTATTATTAACAGATTAGTCATACCTCAATCTAAGGACCATTGAGAGATATGGAGAAGGTCAAATAGTTTATATATGGAGAGAAAATGAAAGAGAAGATCAAACAAGTTTTAATTTTAATAAGATGATAGTTCTGAGTAGAAGTATGTTTCAGCATAGGATTAACTTCCATCTCATCATCTTCCTTCACCCCTAACCCAGTGCCTACCCACCTGAACTTACCTAAAGAAGGAAGACAAAAAGACCAATAAATAAAGTGTAAGTACATGGTCACCATTATCACCAAATTGAAGAACAAAAAATTAAGTAAAGTCCTAAAAAGGACTAAAATCAGGTTATCAAAGCTAAACATATTTACACAACTATTAAAATACAAGATGCCCGACATACACATTCCCCATTCTACTGTGTATTCACAAACTCCTGTAAAGATAAATATGAATGTATTGAATATAAATAGAGCTTGCTAAATCAACAGTTTGATATAATGCTGTAAAGAGATATAATGAAACAGAAATATAATTAATAAAGCCATAATATAAATAGACAATAATAATCATGAATGTATGTGAAAAGGCTTAAGTAAATGTCATTAGATATGTAAAATAAATGTAATTAAAAAATAAAGTATTGTCAACTAGAAATAAAATATAATATTTATATGTTAATAAACTATAAAAACAGTTAACACTAATAAATCTTCCTCATTCTAGTCTAAATTCAATTTGTAAGGCTCTAACAGATGTGAAAGCTTTTGTTAATAAGAATACTAACTAGTCTAGTACAGATTCACACTGTAACTATTAAATCACATTACTCCTACATACTATACATCAATTTATAATATGTATAACCTGTTATTATAGAAATAAATGAAGTCTATTTATGCAATATAATATTGTTATGCCCTATTATAAGTATATATTAGTTTCAGGTTTTTGAAACATGCACATTGAAGTATAAACCAAGGGCTTCTAATAACCCTTAACATCTGTGGACAATGCATATTTAAATAGTGCAACATGACTATAATATTAATGAACTTGTAAACAAGTATTAATATTTGCAATATAATGAAAGATCAGTAACAAATACAGGACCCCCTGTTGGCTGGGTAACCATTTCAGATTCAGTGTGAGAAAAAAAAGTAGCAAAATAAAGCACTTTAAAATTTAAACGCCTATCATGCCTGCTAAAATAAATGCAACCAAAAAAGGGCCAGAACACTAGATCTATTCAACTGGCATACTAAAGACTTTCATCGCATGAAGAGATCTGGAATACAGATCAAACAATTAGAAAGCCTGAATAACAGGCACAAAGGCAGTGATAGTTTCGCACATCTGTAGTAAGCGTCCTGATCATGTAGAAAGCTTCCTGCAGCATACAACTCTTCGGAGCCGTTCTGAGTAAGAAAATGAACTTACATGCAAGAAACCAAGCTGAAACAAGCAGCAACAGTCCATGACACTAAATACTTGCGATTAACGTCAGGAACAACATCTCGAAGCCAGGAAACCACACAATTAGCGATCAGAAGCCTAGAGGGAACAGACCACATTTTCAGATCCCTTCAAAAGCAAGCAGCCAAGCAGCGGGAAAGACAACAGCAATCGGGATGTCACTGACTGTACAAACAGGACACTGATCTCCTGGGTATAGCAACGTCATCAGGCAGGCAAACAGGAGGGAAAATTAATTGTGCTTGGATACGGATAGAAAACAACAGAATTCTATCCAGGTTGGTAGCGCTGCGTTAGCTCAAGAGTTCAGATGACTTTCTCTCCTTTCTGTTTGAGTGACATTTATGACAGAAAGCCATATTATCACATAAACACTCTGTAATAAAGACTCTCAGAAACTATATAATCATTATGTACTGAAATAAAGATATTTAAAGCAGTGACATCTCAATAAACCATTAAACACAAATAATACACACTATAAAACCAGAGTGTCTTTCTATGGTAAAGCTTCTCATATACACTGAAATTGAAGAGTATATATATTGAAATGTAAGCTCACTAGTTGAAATTCAATGTACTTACATTAGTTAGAAGAATTACTTATTGTGTAACAGTGTCAGGAAGGACCTTGAATAATTTAAAAAATATATCCTTTGCTTCTTGTGGTTCAGAAACTGTATAACTTCTGTCACTGTAACTGAAAGAGAGTGTGTTTGGATACCTCATCCGAAATCTTATTCCCCTTTTTATCAGGTCTGCAGAATATGGTGATAGCTTTTGTCTGTTCAATTTTATTTGTGGGGGTAAATCCTGTGAAAAAGTCAGCTTATGATTGTTCCATATGAGATGTTTTTTACTTTTGGCTGCTTCTAAAATACTTTGAGTGTCTTGGTAGTTTAGTAATCTTGTGTAAATAATCCGAGGTGAAGTAGATTCTTGTCTGGCACGCAGGGCTCTGTGCGCTCTTTCAACAATTAAGATATTAGTGGCAGTCTCACAATTAAGTAATGCCTTGAATATTTGTTTAGTCACTGAGATTAAGTTCTGATTATCATAAGATTCAGGTAGTCCTCTAATTATTATATTATTTCTACGAGACCTTGCCTCTAAATCCAGTAATTTGGCTTGTATTTCTGCAAAGAGAGTATCCTTGGATTTTAAATCACGTTCAATAGAGTCTGCTCTTATTTCCATATCCAGATTTTTATTTTCAAGTAAGTCCATTCTATCATTTATTTGTTTTAGAGTTTTACCAAAGTCAGTGAATTGTTCAGAAAAACTCTGAATAGCACTTTGAATGGGCTGTAATGCCATCTTCAAATCTTCTAAATAAAAATTAGAGTCACTTTTATCTTTAGCACTTACTTTAATGTTCTCAGTAGGTTGTTTGGTGGTTCTTAATCTCTTAGAGCCAGTGTCTTTTTGTGAAGAAAGCATAGAGGAGAATTTGGCCTTGGTTGTCTGCGTCTCCATGGAGTCAGAATTGCCAGCCATGCCCAGAAGAGAGGTGTGAAAACAGGAATTCTGACACAGTGAGGAGCTTCTAGAGTGCACGTGCCCAAAGACTGTTGAGGCCAAAAATACTCTGAAGTAAATTAATATAAAGTTTCACTCTTTCAAAAAATGAATAATCCCAGAACGAAGAAGATGAATCAAAGATAATTTCTGTAGAAAAAACTGTGGAGAAACTTTGCTTAAAAGTTGTTAAAAATTGCAGGTAAATACAAAGCTGTGAGGAGCTCAGTGAATAGGGAGCAATCTAGCCGGCGACCATCTTGGAATGTAACACCACCAACTACTCTTATCATCTACTTTTAAGGTCCTTAACAAAGGGTGTCCAATCGTACTGTGTAATGTTACTAATAATCCAAATGGTAGTCTGACCAAGACCAAAACTATTTAGGAGTGGCCTGTACAGTCTCACCAAATGCATATGGAAGTCCTCTAAGAGATTAAATGTGTCACACAAATATCAGCCACAAAGATAGGTTTAAATATATTTAATAAATAACAAAATAGCAAGATGATACTGAGTAAATCAACAAAGGAACTTCAGAGTTCAAAATCACAGGAAATATTTTGGATAGTCTCAAATAAATGCAGAAAATATCAAAACTAATCTTTGCTATATTCCTATCTGAGTCTAAAAAGAGTTACTATGTCCTAAGAACTTACTTACAGAGCAAGGAAAGCATAGCTGTGATGAGGAGTGGATGTTTCCAGGTCAAAGACAAAATACAAAATTCCCAGTCTTTCTCTGGGAGAGTTCTTAAATTAATATCAAATATTACTGCTGGGTTCGCTTGGATGACATACTTGTTGTCACCTGACTTTTGTTCCCAAGCTAAACCCCCTTTTGTCAGACAAAACAAAATGTAACATCTCTGTGTGGAAAGTGCATATCTCTCAGATGTTTGCAGATCTTGAAAGTCATAAAACAATAAAATACTTACAAAACAATGAAGAAGGCACCATAGTTGTAGACATCCTGTCTCCTTGCTGCATTGAAACCAACGTTTATAACACAATCGTAAAACAACTTAATTTCAACAGATTTTCTTGAAGTTTTGCAAGTTATTCTTCTGTGTTCCAGTAGAGTATGCTGTGGTTACATTCTTGAAGATCAGTACTGTACAAACCCTGTTCAGCATATATGTCTGTATAAATGATATCAATATTCACAAATGACATAGAATTATTTACAAACTTCTAGACAGCTGAGCTGGCAGTGTCACAAAGGGCATTGTAATTAAGGACATGGACTAACCTTCGGGCAAGTGAGCTTCAGCATGACTAACCAACACAGTCGTTGGTTACTTAATGTTACCCCAAACCATGGGGTACTGATATATCTTGATAGACGCACTTACATTCAAATAAGCACAACAGGTGTCTGGATCCGGTTCTACCTCAGTCAGTC
Source organism: Protopterus annectens (assembly GCF_019279795.1). Classification (NCBI taxonomy): domain Eukaryota; kingdom Metazoa; phylum Chordata; order Ceratodontiformes; family Protopteridae; genus Protopterus; species Protopterus annectens. Next base: position 1,689,506,555 of record NC_056731.1, on the reverse strand, counting down.
GACACGCCGGAACATCGACATGGAAATCGCGAGCCGCAGAAGATCGACAGTTCAGAAGACCGACGCGACGGGCCCCAGAAGATCGACAGTTCAGAAGACCGACCCGACGGATGAAAGCACCGACGCCGAGGATGCCGACATGGGAAAAGGCTGTGTAAGTATGCGGTAGTGACGGACGTTAGGGTGCGAGTAAGGTAAGTGTGGATATTGACGGTCTGTGGGGATAGGGGTGGGTTAAGTGAGTTAGGGTTAGGGAGCGGGTCAGGTAAGTGTGCGGTAGTGATTGTGTTTGGGTTAGGGGCAGGATAAGTGAGTTAGGGTTAGGGAGCGGGTCAGGTAAGTGTGCGGTAGTGATTGTGTTTGGGTTAGGGATAAGTGAGTTAGGGTTAGGAGCGGGTCAGGTAAGTGTGCGGTAGTGATTGTGTTTGGGTTAGGGGCGGGATAAGTGAGTTAGGGTTAGGGAGCGGGTCAGGTAAGTGTGTGGCAGTGACGGACCTTAGGGTTAGGGTTTGGGTTAGGGTTGTAGGTAGTTGTGTATGTGAGGTTTAGTGTGGGTTTGTAGGGATTTTGGTGTGCTTGTGTTGTGTATGTGGTTTTTGGACAGGGAATGTGTTTTGTTTGTTGATTGTTGTGATTGTGGTGTGTGCAGTGTATGAGGTTTCGTGTTTGTGTACCGTCGGTTATTTCGTTGTCGGGCATGTGGGGTTTCGTGTTTTTGTACTGTCGGTTATGTGGTTTCGGTGATTGCATTGTTGGTGTTTTGGGGTTTCGTTTATGTCAGGTAGAACCCTGGATTCATAGAGCTGTTCCTGTAGCTGGCAATTGCTTGATTATGTGCTCTTCCAGCAGTGAATTGGACCTGCAGTGTCTCTGAGAAAGCATAGTGTTTCACTAAATCTGGATATGTATCTATCCGTAATGAATATGTATACACCACCTGCATTAACTTGCACACTATCAGTTTGAGGTCTGAAGATGTGGAAGGACTTGTAGTCCAATATGGCTGTGGTGCTGTCCACAGCCATGAACCAGGTGTCTTTGACTGTACAAATGTCTGCATATTCCAAGGTGGGGACACGTTCCACAGAGTGGGGTTTAGTGTTGCCATTCCCAGAATCGAGCAGAATAACCATGATGTTGTTTGAAGATGGCATTTTCACTGGAAAATTTTCTCTCCCTCTGTGAGGTTTTCAGCAGCCTTGGCCAGTACTCAAAATCCCAGGGGTGAGAGATGAACACCATCTCTGGCAAAGCATTGATGTCTGTTGATCAAGTCATCCAAGCAGACATGTAGTGGATCTCCTTACAATGACACCACACACTAAGGCAGTTATTGAAATTTCTCATTTTCTGTGTGTATTGAGCCATCATCCTAGGCAAAGGTCAAATGCAGCTGCAATCTATGGGCATACCCTCGAGAGACAAAGAGTGTGTAAGCGCAGTCATCTGTCTGCATACATTCTGGTAATATGTCCCTAGTCGTACACACCTGCAGGAAATATGATGTCATCATTATGTCACCTGATATTCCTTAAGTTGCAGCAATATGTGGTTTGATGTATCGTGTCAATGCACAGACAGCTAACTGTGATGTTTACCATATGTAGCCTGGTGACACGGACATCAATGTGTCTCAAGATGTACTCACCTATGAATAATAGGTCTGCTTTAGTGTTGTGCCTCAGGTGTGTGACCAGAGAGACAGTGGTGCATGCATGATTATGTGTACTGTGCTCTCCAGAGGTTGGATTTGCTGAGGTGTCTGTTGTTTGGGAATGTGTCTTGTAAGGAGCAGCACACATACAGGTGTATGTGATGTGGGTGTGCGTGGTGTATGAGGTGAGCTGTGCATGTTGGCAAAATGCTCATTGTCATATGTACTGACTGCTGTGTGAGACACCATGTAATCAAGTTTTGAAGTACAGTCACATCTGGCACATGTTATGTTTGTGTAGCATAGCAGTAGTGGGGTGGCTACACTTTCCACATGTCATCAGCAGTCATTGATAGTGCCATTAGCAATGCAGTCATGCTTGTATGTACATCACAGCATGCCATCGTTAAGCAATGTCATGACAGATAGTGAAATGTAATATGTCACTTGTATATAGGTCCCCTAAGATAGCACAGCAGCTGACAGTATACCATTCAATGCTTTGCTAGCCATGTGGATTTTGGATTGACCATAATTCTTTCATTAGACATGGTCACAATACCATACCTACAATTGTGACACTGTGCAATTCCTGCAAAGCTAGGGTCTTGCTGCCATATCCTTGGGGTTGACAGCCTGAAACATTGTGTTGGCAGGCATGTTTTGTAGTGAAGATGTGGATGCCTGTGCATGTGCAGAGGACTTGTTCAACTTTGCTGACATTATGTTAGCCTTGCAAGTGTATGATGCCTGTCCAGCAACCACACAGCAAGCTGATTGCTGTGTGACATGATGTGGAAACATAGACATGTTTTCCGTGTGCATGACTGTACAATATGACATACCTAGGACATGTGGCAGGAGGACACAGCCATGTCAAGATGCATGACGTACTGTGAAACTGTTACCAAAGATAGAGTGCCACTGCTGTGCTTCTTGTTTCAGCAAACCTGAACATTTATGTCATTGGACATTGCACATTATATTGTGATGCTGCAGCTTTGCTCCTAATCACCATCTGGTCAGTTCCCTAGTGATGTACCACCAACTCTGGTACAGAAGGCATAATAAATGCAAAATCCAACTGATTGCTCAGGTCGCTAATCAAGGCATCTACCTGGAAGAGGGTATGTGAAGCCTACAGAGCCTTTCATGATGTGGGACAATCATGTGGATGAACAAACATGCTGTGTCCTGCTACTCATCATGAGCTTCATAGTAACAATTTGCATGTGATGACAGAAAAAGTATCAGAGCATGGTATCCCATGACAGAGTGGTTGGGGTGAGACCAGCAGTAATAGTAGTTGTAGCCAGGCATCAGAAATTTAGGGGGCCCCCCTCGCTTTCCACATTCTTCACAAGGTAATCGTGTCCTTGCAGAACACACCACTTGAGTAGTGTCCAACTGCAGAATACCTGTGTAAAACCTTCCACCTTACCTTTACAGGGTGTACATATTACACTTCCCTCCATTGTTTGTCTGTGCTCTGTACAGACACCTTGGATGACTCTTTTCTTGGAACATGCTGGAAGTAACTGCAATATGTAGCTGCACAGAGGACAATTAGAATGCAGTGCCAAGCAGTGTCCACAAATCTGTTGGTCATCTGATATGTAAAGTCATGAAAGCAGTTAGCATTGATACGATCAGTAACAATGTTGCACATTGACTGACACTGGACCAAACACAGTTTGTTTTGCTCAAGTGCAGATCATGCCTACTTACCATAACTGGCGGACCTCATTGAGTTTTACAGTATGCAATGGATGATGGGAATATGACTCATTCCACCTACCATGGCCTGACTAGGTGTTTGACAATATTAGACTAGCAGGCCTTGCTGGAAGCTGTGTAGGTTATTTACAGAGTATTATGCCACCTGGAGGATAGCTGAGTGTCTGATAATCATAATCTGGGAAGATAGCATTGGATAGACCTATGCTACAATGACGCCAGTCACCAGTGGACTTCCCTCAGACATCATTAATATAGAGTACCCTTTGTAGTCATTCCCTTCTCTGCAGTCACGGCCACTGTCAGTGACCTCTGACTGACTACATTAGCAGGTGACTGCATATTAGGAGCTGTCACTGAATCCCACACAGAACCAACAGTTATCCATGATGGTCTGAGACAAACTTTAAGTTATTGTCAGAGCCACTGACAAATATTAAATGCCAATGACTACAAAATACTACAATTTGGAAGTCACCACCCCTGAAAATTATAGTAGTGTCTGCACACCACAGGCAGTTGAACCAATACCCATGGACTTATGGACACAGAGAGTAATGTTGCCTTTGACTGTCACTGGTAGTAAGCTATGGGAATTCATTCAATTTTGTACAACCTATACTGAAAGTATAGTGCATCCCAGTCTGTCATTGTTATACCATATTTGGCACTCATCTCACCTATCACTGAGTAGATTCATAGATTAGTACTAGGCTAAATGACCTCATGGACTATTTTAAGCCTAGCCAATTACCCCCTATGAGAATCAAACTCTGCACCTTGTGCTTGTAAGGTAAACACCTTAACCATTATGCCACCCTCCCACCTATGTCACTACACAGACATATCTTACAACTGTAGCAGCCACACAGGTTCCATGTTAAACCAATACACATTGCAGAAAACATGTCCGATGCACTCCATGTCAAGAGCTTACATGTGTAGTCTGTCTCCTATATGCTTTGGAGGGGATGTGTATGGCTGCCATAGAGGGAAGTGTCAGATCCCACTGTGTACCTCCTGTTTATCCAAGAAAGAACTAACACATGCATTATCTGTTCTACACACCTACACCATTACTGTGGTATTAATAGTACATGCTGGAGAGACAGGTATGTAACACAGACACTAAACCCTATAAGTAACAGGCTCTCTATGCATGTGAAGCACACATCTGCTGTAAAGCACATCATGTGCAAGTTACACAATGTGATGTAAAACAAGACAATCATAACTGGTGTAGGGTAAATGTCTGTAATGGACACAGGAAATCTGACGATGGGTCATCTCCATAAACACAGCTTGTAGAAGTGTTAGTTCCAGAAACCTTGGTGAGACTTATCAAGGGTATTAGACTGTGTCATAGATGAGGGATGCATGAGTAAGCCGTGTGGTGCCATTCATCTTGTTAACTTGTTATACACATATGACCCTATGGAGCTATGCACCTATACTGCTGTACCTTGCTGGAGACATATATCTTCTGTGCTGACATTCCATCCTGTGCTGTGACATCTATGGATTTATTTCTGCTTTGTATCCATAGGTGTCCCCTACAGATTCCTGAAACTGAACCATAAACAGGTCCATGACACAACTTTCATTGTATAAGTATACAGCCATTACAATATCATACAACATAAGGTGCACAAAATTATGTGGCTTACTAACTGCAAATGTCAGTATACAGTATCTGTCAGTCACCAGTACAAGTGGCATTGCAAAGTAACATTGCATTACATAATTACTTATTAATTTATATAGGCACCCTGTGCATCAGGCACATAGCTTAATTTCCCTGCATCGATGACGAAGATAACAGGGATGTGGCACAGGTATGATCATTTGCACAGGGTGTTGTATGGTGGTGCAGGAGGCTTACGCCGATCCAATAGGTTGAAAGCATGTGTGTGAGTCAGGAAGGGAAGCAGGTAAGATGGACCATGGAAATGTATCATGTGTGTCTGTAGGTGAACTAAATTTGACAGTGGTATGTGAGTGCGTCTGTGAACACAGTCAAGGTTAGTTCTAGCCCTACATGTGTGTATGTTGGACAGCTGTGAACAGTGCATGGTAGAGCTGACAGTTCACTGTCTCCACCCCTGAACATGGGACTTGGCTACGCCAGGAGATTCACTGGCACCTCCATGGCCAAGGTCAGAAGCAGTTCTAGTACCTGATGGTGACTGCTGTCTGCTGGGACAATGTTCTCCATGGGAACACCCAGGACTATGAGCCCATGGCCTCCCATGTCTTGTTGTGGACAGCCCCCTCCCCTCTGGACCGCTGGATGTATTCCCACTACAGGAACGTGATTCAGCATGGCCACATGGACTCTAAGCAGATGTAGTTGCTGACCTACGTCCACAGGTCTGACACTTGACTCCAACCAGATGTTCCATCACAGACAATGTGTGCTCCAAGACAGATATTCTGTGATCTGACATTGGCCACCTTGTTTCCACTGCATCAGGGAACCAATCCAGGATATCACCAATGCGGTGGAGGCAGTCTTGGATGTCAGATTGTGCTGCATACATAACCCTGAGCATTCATCTCAAGTTGCTTTCGGAACATGCCTGTACCTCCATGATGGCCCAAAACATACATCTAGTGACCCATGATGAGACACACATGACAGGTGATGGAAGGACAGCAGGCCAAGCACCCCTATTAATTCACCTGTGTGGAACCTTGCCAGCTCTCTGGCTATGGCCTGTCTCTACACTCAATGGAGCCATAGTTGCCACAGTTTCCTGTTCAATGTCCCCACCCTCTGACTGTCCAATATCTGTGGTCTCCAAGGACTGGGTATGTGCAAGCATATTGACTGTGTGTGGAGATAATGAGGGCAGAAGAGGGATGCAAATCTCTGGGACAGATTCAGCCCTTGAAACCCCCACCTGTGCCTCACTTTGGCCACCATCCCCATCAGAGTCTGAAGAGACACTGACATCAGGTTGTGTAGGGGACAGAGACCAACCCCCTGGTCACGTGTGTTAAGAAAAGGAAAAATAGGATAACAATACCTGCACTATCATGCTCTGCAGTATTTTGGTGCAATATATGTGAAGCTGTATACACTGTTGTCACTATTACAGACCTGTTTAACCCCCAACCTCATACAGTAGGACATAATGGCATTACTATTCCCACAAACATCTGTAGTTACTTGTAAAGAAAAGCTCCTTACATTGCAATCTCATCAGTAACAATGAGGTACACTGCTGACATTTGTGAAGACCCTGCACAGATGACACATATAGCAATCTGTAATGTCCTGACAATACTATCACATCTATCAGTGTTGTCATACCTACAAGGTATAGCTATGACTCTAAAGTGTGTCACTCAGAAAATATCTGTGCAGTTTTTATCATGCTGACAATACAGCAATCCAGCCAGCAGGCCTGGGATGACATTTATGGGAATACATTGCAGTAAATCTACATCTGTAACAAAACAGTGTTGTGCTTACCAGGAGCAAGACCACAGCCTTGTCCAATTCCTGAGGGACCTGGTAAAAGTTGAGGGAGATGTAATGTAACACTACAGCATGTTGCACTATAAGAGGGTAATACATCCATATATCTCACATTTACAATAGTTACTTTGTTAATTGATATGTTGGTCACAATCTGAGCATGATATTCAAACTGCAGTTAAACTCCCCACACAACAAACACAACAAACACCTGACACCCACATAAAAGTATCAACAGCAGACACACTGAATGCTACAGTATTCCAATGCTGATCAAACTAAGCTTACCTAGACTCTCCTCTGCCATGGAAACTCTGGCACCCACATCCACAATATGTGATGTGATGGATGCCTGGGAGCTATCATGTGTTCCTTGGTTCATCAGGAATTCCTCCCTGGCTGAGAATGATTGTTCTGCTGCAGGCCCTCCACTGGTGACACAACAATTTCGGGTCACATCTGCTGCTCTTCTGCATGCAGCATTAATCATACCCATGGCACTGTGTTGAATCTGCTCATATGTCCTGTTCTGGTGACCTATGGCATTCACATCACACACAAAGTCAGCCCACATTGCTGCCTGCTATTTCCTGCTGTGCCTTACACTGGACAGTAGGAGTTCATGGTGTTGATGGAGGCCTTCTAGGATGATTTCATTCTCAGCATCCATAAAAGGTGCACTTCATCTGGCATATATGTTTCCTGAAAGACAACAAAATAGGAACACATGTCAGGATCACATACATGTAAATACGCTATGTAGAGATACAGCAAGAGCAGAATGGCTTGTATTATCCACTGCTTGATCACGTCATATTTCACAGTGTGCAAACATACTAATCATGTAGATACAACACAGATACTAGCAATAGTCACATTCCAGTGTGTGCCATGACAAATACTGCTGTATGATCAGACACACAAGACAGGAGTCCATTGTACTGTCCCCTATGGCCAACCCCTTCTGATAATATGTCAAAACAACAGTGCCAAACAAATAGCAGTGTGGTATTACAACCACTATACAGGGCCATTCCCACAAGACCAGTGTGCCACATTCACATAAAAATTCCATACTTGATGTACTGTCCTTCCTCTGTAGATGTAACAAATCTAGAGTTCAAGGACATGTCATCATTTTAGTTCTAAGAAAGGCTTAATGCTGCAATACCCATCCCCCCTATGTATATTTACACATATGCATCATTTTGTAAACAAAAGGATTACATACCTGATAGAGTACTATACTTCTCTGTTGATATGATAAGATATATAAAGTGTCTGGCAATGCGTTTACTATCTGAAGAAAGTCATACAGACTGGTTACCCTATGCGGCTGTTTGCCTTTTTAACATGGGTTTAATTACCAGGTGATTGGCTCTTAACTGATCTGTGGTTCTGAAATGCTAATTGCAGCCAATGCAGCTGATTTACAGTATAATCAGCCAATGACATGCAACCATTGAACAAGATATAAGGCCTTCATGTAGATTAAAAGCTCTTTCTGATATGTTGTGCTGAACATTCCTGGGGTCAAGATACTACATCATCACAGAGGAAATGTCTGTAGCAGCTACTTTCACATTTAGATGTGAGTTCTATAGGCTGCAGCTGTTGCTGCAGGCAGTAGGCATAGGCAGAAAATGTGAACACTTTGGTGGACAACAAGCTGTAAGAGTAACTGTGGGAACTGAGGCAGCCTTGTTGTAGAGGTAGGGCCAGAGTGAGGGTACTCATTGCACTGCAAATTAAGGCTTGTGTTTAAGGTAAGTATGTTAGGCAATAGTATCACTAACAGAGTATTAGGCAACATTTTTGTTGTGTCCTTGGGCAACATGGGGTACTTATACTATTATGTCAATCACTGGGGCAACTGTCTGGCCATGTGATACATCATGGTAGTCTTGACCAGGCTGTAGAATATTTTAACAAAACATTTCTACAACACCTAGACACTGTCGCTGCATTGTGCTAAATCAAGGTTAGAACCTCTACAAACCCCTGGCTCAGTAAAGAAACCAAACAAATCCTCAAGTCCAGAGACACTGCCTGGCTTTACTATCAAAAAATCAAAGAAACACAAAGCCTAAATAAGTACCAAGAACTGCGCAACCATGCAAAAAAAATGCATTAGACTGGACAGAAAAATCCTACTACACAACATTACAAACTAGATACCAACACAACCTCCCAAAATTTTGGAAAAAATGTAAACCAGCTACTAAAACCCACCCAAAAGGCTACCCCCAAACCAACCACCCCTGACACTAAAGTTCCCATCGAAACACAATTCATCTCCCACTTTGTGAACTCAATCCTCTCCTTAGTATCACAGGATAATTCCAACTTCATTATCCCCCCCAACACAAATAACACTAATACAAGCTTTACCCTCAAAACAGTTTCCACCACTTCTATCAAAAGCATGGTCTCCAAACTAAAAACCTCATCAACAACAGCTGACCTACTCCCCAGCTATTTCTTGGAACTCACAGCAGATGCTGTTGCTATCCCAATCTCCTATATGCCCAAACTCTGGAAAATATCCTATGTTATACCCATACATAAAGGCGGGACCTCCACTGAACTTAATAACTACAGACCCATTGCTTTACTCTCCCCCCTGGCCAAAATCCTAGAAAAATGCATCTATACCCAGGTGCTAAAATATCTCCTGCCTACAGTACCACTACAGCCCTCGTCTGCTTCACAGACACAGTAAACCATCTCAGAAATGAAGGCCTGCAGGTGTCAACTCTTTTGTTGGATATGTCCAAAGCATTTGACACAGTCTCATACCAAATCCTCCTAAACAAACTAAACCAATATCACCTATCACATTCCACTCGTACCTGGTTCCAAAGCTACTTAACTGACAGGTACCAAGCTGTGAAATGGGAAAAATTCTCTCTCTTCTCAGCTGCCCATAACTATAGGAGTCTCACAGGGTTCTATATTAGGACCACTAATATTCACAATCTTCACAAATGACCTCCATACCTCCACACAGCATGCATCTATCATTCAGTATGCAGATGATACTACCTTAATCTGTGCTGCACAAAACATTCCCACCCTCCTGCAAACAACTCAACTAGCATTCTCTGACATTGAAAACTATATTACCAAAGCCCAACTTATCCTCAATCCAAAGAAAACTCAGCTTATGATTATAACCAGTTCTAACAAAAACACCGATAACAGTCAATTCACTATATACTCCACAAATGCTACTCCAATTGCTCCAGTGGCACAAGCTAAGCTGTTGGGAATAACCATGGACTCCCACCTAAAATTTGATAGTCATCTCAACTTAACTATTAAAAAAGTACATGCCAAACTGGGATCACTCTACCGTATCAAACCATTTCTTACCAACAACACAAGATCAGACATTGCTCACTCCCAACTTCTATCCACCCTACTCTATGCATCTCCCATTCTGACTAATCTCAACAAAACTGAACTAAGCAAAATGGAAGCCTGCAATAACAGAATTGCCCACTTTGCTGCAAATTGCTCATATAGAACTCATCACTGTACTGCTTTGAGACAGCTCCACTGGCTTTAACTGCCCAACTTCCTAACCTACAATCAGCTCTGCCTCTGTCATTCTATCTATTACCTCCCCAATAAGTGTCCTGCCCTCAAAAACCTAGTGCAACATCACTCAGCCAAAAGGCCTCTTAGTTCATCAAGCAAACTACTACTAGAAGTCACCAACAGCTACAATAGCTTTGGAGACACACTATATAGTAGTTCAGTGGCTAAAAAATGGAACTCTCTCCCCACTAGCATACAAAACACATTGTCCAAAGCCTCCTTAAAAGCCTCATTAGGCAACATCTCAAGCAAAGTTGGCAGTGCCATGACTGCTCCCCAGGCTAGTGAAAGTGGATGAGGTGCACATACTAAACCTAGAGTACTTGATAATAGTTTTCATTCTTACTCACAAACACTGGCTAATGTACAATGTATGTACTGTACCTGTGTACTATGTATGTATTCTAGCTATGTTCCAATTTTCAGCTGTACATCACAAATCTATTAATTACCTTTATTTTTAAATTAATATTTTCTTGTTCTCTCCACTGTAACTGTTGATCTGCTGCATACCATTGTAACAACATGTCTATTGTAATTTGTGTGTATACTGATCATGTCTAAATATCTAAATGTATCTGTAATTTTTCTATGTGGAACTTTTCTCCCTGGGCCTGTGCTGAAAAAGGGTCTTTTTGGTTCAGTCAGACACTCCCGTTTAACACATGTAAAATAAGTAAATAAATAAATATGTGCTTGCAGTCCTTGTTACTAGCAGGACCTCCATATGTGTATGTTAGTTGTGCAGCTGTGCTAATCTGTAATATCATTATGGAATGATTGTGTGCTATACTCTGATATTAGTTGGCCTCATTTGCATTATCTAAGTTAAAATCCTCTGTGAATGCATATTAATGTATGCCCTGACACTTTATGCACTTATAGTGTTGCTATAGGGATATGTCAAGTGTATTCCTATCTGCAGGGTTGTGACTTCCATCATTGAAAAGCAGACATTTTATTTAACATGCATTGTGTAAATAAACAGTACATGACTTAGTCATTCATTTATGGCTTCACAATAACATAATTTAAATGCTGCACACCACTGGATTTGAACCCAGGACTATGTTTGGCAAATGTTACTCTTTGCAAAGCATTTCACAGATTGAGCTAATGAGTCATTGCTACAGCATGTGTATTTATGAAGGTATAAGTGCACACATACAGTCTGTGACATACCTCCATTATATCCATTATTTTGTGACTGGCTTTATAAGGATGTATTTCTCCACCAGAGTTCCAGTTGAAGATGTATTTTGCCATTAATGTTGTAGCAGGTGTACTTGTACATATTGCTGTTACGTGTGCCCATTTACCTGGTATTAGAGACCTTAGCTACATCCATTCGTGTCTGTCTGGCTTTCTATTGGTATACTCCTGTACCAGACTGAAAATGACACTCCCAGTTTTTTCATTACTTATTCAGGAAATGTGCGCAACATGGTGCAGTGTGCAACTGTGCTTACACATGCTTAATTACGGTAACTTGTAATTACTATGTTTTGCTTTAACCACCTGCTATAGTTAACAGCTGTGTGGCATGGGAGGTTAATGCAATGGTCTCGGGTTCGAAATAGGGGACAAGTGTTTATTTTGTAAGTGTTTATTGTCATTTAAAACACATGTATTGATGTAGCTCCATTTAGCAGAGCTTAGAGATGCTATGTGATGTGCTGCATCATACAGCATCACACAAAAAAATCTTTAAAGAAAAGAAAAAAGGGGAGGTAGGACAATGGTGAAATAGGTTGCAAGCAGGGGGGTAACACAGTGAGAGGCATGTATTTATATGCAAGAAGGGTGCAGGGAAGAACCATAGCTATCCATTTCTTGTACAGAAACAACTGTGCACTTTGACAGAATTTGTAGATGAATTTGGACTGTTATCCCCAGAAAGAGGTGTGAGACAACATAACTGTGTTGTCAAGCCAATTGGATCAACTTAAGTGTGTCCAGTGGACATGTGCGTGAAATGGAGAGCTATGTACTGGATGATATATATTTCTTGGGACAGGTGCCCATTTTTTTTAGGGTGAGAGTGGAATTTTGGCGATGGGACATAGGTACATGTGGGGGGGGGTAAGTTGAAAAGATGAGGAAGCTTTTGCAGACAGACAAGACAGCAGACAAGGATGGTGTGTGACACAAGATGGGATTTAAACCTTGGATGGGGAGGTTGTTGTGGAATCCCAGTTTCAGGTACCTCCACAAAGTATCAGGGTGACTCAAGTTCTCACCCATGAGAATGTGGCATTGTTCATACATATTAAGGTATATTATGTGTAACACAACATTAAATAACATAATATTAAGTATATTAACAGTAAACTAGAATGAAATAACCCATAACACTATCAAAAAACTTAGTTCAACAGAATGTAATTAATATTACATCATAATAAGAAATAACATTAATAAATTGAAGAAGATAAGTGGTGGGGAGAGAGAGAAAACATACCATTAGTGGAGTCGCAGATGATATTAATACACAGACTGCTAGTACATAACGCTACAGGTGTGCAGTGTCAGTTGTGACTATACTGACTCAAATTCTTCTACAGATGATGTAGCACAAACATACCTCTCAAGCTGTTAGCTTGGGACAGTATGGGCCACGCACTAATAAATGCAGGTACAAACTACATGGAACTTTTTCACAGTTTACCTCCATCTGTTTGAGAATGGTATGTGTGATCATGCATTTGCAAGACTTGACAGAGCAAATTGCGGAACACTTCCAAGGAAAAATGTTGAAAATGGTTTGACCTTTGTCCATGTATTTGAATGGCATAGTGCATTCGCATTATAGCCATTTGAACCTCTGTGAGTCGGCATTGTGTTTTTTTTTGCTGCTGTCCTTTTGATGACTGCACGTCAGACAATGGACTCCTGACAAAATTAAGATAAACCCTTTTTCACATCATGTACATGTACATAATTACCAAGGTGTTCTGTAAATGGATTTTTAAATACAATGCATTCTCCGGGTAATCATTTATCTGCTAATCATGTACCAGTCAGATTGGACAGTTGTCATTATATTACAAAAAATGGTGACACTTGAGAGGTATGTTTGTGTACATTAAGTATATTAGACAGCCATCATGTCTTAGTTGGCAGGCATGGGAGTAGAACTCAAAAGCTTAGACTGCAGGAGACATGTGCACATTATGTAATGACTGACTACAGTGACATTAGAACAGGTATGCAATGAATACAGCACTACAGCACATATTTCAACATATTCTTACGAAACCAGAATCCTGATTTACACTTTATTGTTATTGCTCCTTAGAATCTGTGAAGTACACACATATCTACCCAAATCATCTGCTATTTACCCATATACCTTCTTCCTGGAGTGGGAGGAATAGAGAGCATTATGTGAATGAAAGTGGGCTGCAGACAGCACTGAACCATACTGTGGGTTGTGCAATACATTTATTAGGCAATTAATTTTGAATAATTGATTTATTTCAGTTTTACAGCTGACTGCAGCAACATTAGGACAGATGTGCAGTGAATACAGCCATACTGCACTTATTACAGCACATTAGTTATCAAATCACAATCCTGCTTTACACCTTATTGCTTATTGTTATTGATATTGTTTATTGATTATCACACTATAGTTATTAGAAAATATCTGTACTTACCACACTCATGGTGCATCCTGGCCAGATGCCTGGCATGAGACTGGACTTTGTGAGCCCATTCAGCTGCAAGCTATTCGAAGAGAAGCACACCATTATGCATACCAGTTTTGCACAGATTCAGCTTGTATTTTAGTAAAGTAGTGGCAAATATACTTACATATCTGTGGGGTGTGCCCATCCCTTGCCTCTAGAACTGAGGTGTCCAAGGTTATCCTCTTCATTTGCTTCAGGTTGTCATAGTGGTGAAGACACTGCTTGCCAATGTGGGAGATAACAGTAACACTGGTAAGATCCCTGGTTAACTGATCCCAGGCTTCAGCTTTACATTCTGAGCTCTGGTAATCACTCTGCAACAGCTGGAGTTCATAGGTTTGGACCAGGAGTCCAACAAATACTCTGGGCTCCTGCACACCCCATATCTGCACCCAAAAGTGAGCTCCCTCTCCAACACCACCAGGCATATTGACAGGTTAATAAGACACCTATTGCCCTTAATATAGGCTGTTTTCCTGCCCCTAAATGTCAGACTGTAACATTCAAAAAAATGCTGCATTGCTTAGAATCACACAAACTCACACAACCGTGTTTTAGCAAAGCTTAGCAATAAGCAAACAGGAGTAGCAGTTAACCATGTTAAATTTGTGCTTAGCATCATGCAGCTTTTTCAAATGTAACAAATTTGATTTTACATTAAATTACCCTTTCAGTTACCTCACACATTTCCACAGCAACACATGTAAAAAGGTATGACTGCTGGGGACTCAAACTTGGAACCTACAAAACTGTAGGCAGTGACTACCTATTTATTCACTTTGATACTAATAAATCCAGTATACCCTCACATATATTACTAAACTACCTTTTAGCATTGCCAAGCACAGAGACACGCCATGCAAACAGCCATTCAATTAATTACATCCTGTTTCTATTTATAGATGTCTGGCAGATGTCACTTGTGTATGTGTGAGTACAGCTCGGCATTGCTGTGGTCTGCACTGTGCCATGCAAACCAGCATTCACAGAAAGTAAAATAAATAATTAATTACATCTGGTTTCTATTTTTAGATGTCTTGCAGGTATCAACTGTGTATGTATAAGTACATCTCAGCATTGCTGCACAAACAGGCATTAAAAAAAAATAAAATTCCCACATATTTCTAGACTACATTACAGTTACAGCAGAGCTAGTAAGGCAGATGTCTAGAAAGGTGCTTGGTATGACATCTGGAAAGAGGAAGGAGGAAAAGGAGAGCTGGTGGTGGAATGAGGAAGTACAGAACAGTATACAGAGAAAGAGGTTGGCGAAGAAGAAGTGGGATTGTCAGAGAGATGAAGAAAGTAGGCAGGAGTATAAGGAGATGAGGTGCATGGCAAAGAGAGAGGTGGTGAAGGCTAATGATAAGGTGTATGAAGAGTTGTATGAAAGGTTGAACACTAAGGAGGGAGAAAAGGACCTGCACCGATTGGCTAGACAGAGGGACTGAGCTAGTAAAGATGTGCAGCAGGTAAGGGTGATAAAGGATAATGAGGGAAACGTACTCACAAGTGAGGAGAGTGTGTTGAGTAGATGGAAAGAATACTTTGAGGGGCTAATGAATGAACAGAATGAGAGGGAGAGAAGGTTGGATGATGTGTGGATAGTGAATTAAGAAGTGCAGTGGATTAGCAAGGAGGAAGTAAGGATAGCTATGAAGAGGATGAAGAATGGCAGATGACATACCTGTGGAAGCATGGAGGTGTTTAGGTGAAATGGCAGTGGAGTTCTTAACTAGATTGTTTAATGAAATCTTGGAAAGTGAGAGGATGCCTTTAGGAATGGAGAAAAAGTGTTTTGGTACCGATTTATAAGAATAAGGGTGATATGCAGAGCTGTAGTAACTACAGAGGGATTAAATTGATCAGTCACAGCATGAAGTTATGGGAAAGAGTAGTGAAAGCAAGGTTAAGAAGGCAGGTGATGATTAGTGATCTGCAGTATGGTTTCATGCCAAGATAGAGCACTACAGATGAGATGCTTACTCAGAGATGCTGATGGAGAAGTACAGAGAAGGTCAGAAGGAGATGCATTGTGTCTTTGTGGACTTAGAGAAAGCATATGACAGAGTGCCTACAGAGGAGTTGTGGTATTGTTTGAGGAAGTCAGGAGTGTCAGAGAAGTATGTAAGTGTGATACAGGATATGTACGAGGGTAGTGTGACAGCAGTGAGGTCTGCAGTGGGAGTGATGGATGCATTTAAGGTGGAGGTGGGATTACATCAAGGATCATTTCTGATCCCTTTCTTATTTGCAATGGTGATGGACAGGTTGACAGACGAGATCAGACAGGAGTCCCCGTGGACTATGTTGTTTGCAGATGACATTGTAATCTGTAGTGAGAGTAGGGAACAGGTGGTGGGGACCCTGGAGAGGTGGAGATATGCTCTAGAGAGAAGAGGAATGAAGGTCAGCAGGACTAAGACAGAATATATGTGTGTAAATGAGAGTGGCATTGAAGGCAGGAGTCAGAGCTGGGCGTGGAGTTAAAAGATGTTAGGATTTACTTTAGTGGTGTGATGATGGGACAGGATTAGGAATAAGTATATATAGAAGGTCAGCCCAGGTTGTTGGAAGGTTTGGACAAAAGTCAGAAGGCAAGATTACATTGGTTTGGATAAGATGGATGTGTGGTGAGAGAGGACATGTAGGTGGTTGGTGTGACAGAGCAAGATGCAGAGGACTCCACTGGGGACCCTAATGGGAGCAGCCAAAAGAAGAAGAAGAAGATTAAAGTTATGTACATTACCTTGTACATAGCATCTGTCTAGGAATTCCCAGGATAATCCACATCCATGGGACACTACACTGCTGCCTACACAGATTCAATATCTATGTTACTGTGATTTCCTTTAGCAGCGCTCCATGATTAGTATGCATAGTGTGCTGCTGATGGGGAACCATGGCTGGGTACACCAGTACATTCCGTGTCAACTCTACATGAAGCCTACATGGATTTTACTGAATCCTGGGGTTAGTTTCTATAAAAAAATACCAGTCTCACATAACCCAAATTATGAAGTCATCCCTGGTGTTTGTTATAAGACCCATAGCAGACCAGCATTTCAATTTTTCACCCAGTCAGATTTTACTTCCTGATTTCCCACATGCAATTATTCTATCCAATCACACAGACAATGGAAAGTGTAGTATCTGTGTTAGACAAGTTAGCTTACATCTTACATAGTTTATTATATGTTTAAAACCTAATGATAGCCATTTACATATCTATAAAAACCACCAAACACACAGACCCCAATTACTAGATCCTCATATGTGCATTTATAAGTCTTATAGCACACCAGTTTTTCAAAGTTCTCTCATTCAAGTCTTAATACTGAATTTCCTGGTTGCAAACACTCCACTCAATCACCCAGAAGCTGTAAGCAAGATAACCACTGGAATGGTAAAACGACCTATATTCTAATATATTATTTATTTATTTTACATTTGTTTACCGGGATAGTCCGAATGGGTTAACAGCCCTTTTTCAGCAAAGGCCCAGGGAGAAAAACTCCAAAGACAGTAATTATTAAATGACAGTAAGGACAGTAAATTACAATAAATATGGTTACAAGCATCTTAAAATCATTAAATATTAATACAAGTAGAAGCATGGCAGGATGGATTTCTAATAGATGCAGAAACAATGTGTACTAGTTTTACAGTGATATCTATTGGACGGAAGAGACAAGCTACATTATAACAGAACAAAATAAGAGTTGTAAAGTGGTCAAGGTAGAAAATATATAGTGGTTCGAGGTAGAAAATATATATTCTATATTCTAGGAGATATTCAAGTTTTAACCAATTACCATTATATGCTTATATTTCTATAGAATTTAATATAATGTTGATGTTTTCTTTGTTTTTGAAATATGTATTAACACAAGATTTATTTCTAGTTTCTTTGCATAAACACAGTGCTTATTTGCTGATTTATAGAAGTTTCAGCCAGTAAATATTTGTTGTTTTGCTACTAAGAGGTGAAGCTATTATTAAGTGCAACAAGATTTTGTTATTTTGGTATGAAGTACTTGAAAAGTGAAGAAATTTTTGTTGCAATAAGATTTTTTACTACTGTTTGGTGTTTAATTTACAAATATTGTTTACTACTACTGCTTGGTGTTTTAACTTAGCTCAAATAACTCAAATTGCTATTCTTTCATATTTTTTCTTGTGACTGATATGTGAGAATAGAAATGAGACCATAAATTTACATATTGGAGATACAAGCTTGGAAGCAGTAAGCAGGACAATGTCACTAACTGAACATATGCACTGTGTCCAGTGTTTTTTTTTGTTTTTATTGGATTTTCAATTTGTAAAATACTCACAACAATATTTACAGTCAGAGATTTCCGAACATAAATAAAAAAAAATCAACTAAACCTCACATAAAAAAAGAAAAAAAATAACTATTTACAGGATTGTCCATTTACCACTTCTAGCTAATCAGTGGGAGTGGTAAGCACTAGGAAGCCTATCTACCACAAGAGGAGTGGTTCCTGGCCCAGAAATTCTAGTACTGTGCAGCTGAAGTGGTGGTGCAGCCTGCTCTTCTTTTTTTTTTCCTTAGATGTACTAGTTCTCTCCTCTCCTGCATGTATACTAGTTTATTAGTCTAGCACTTTACCAGACTTCTTGTAGCAGTTATTGTAGCACACAAGTGCTACCAGCGCTAAATGTTCTACAAGGAAATAGATCTAGTACTTATTATCAATGCCCACCCCACCAGGCATGTCTAAAGGTCAGTTCCCTGTGCTTTCTCCTATTAACCTGGTGAATTTGGGCATCCTGAGGCAATGTAGCAACTGCCTCATGTACACCGACAACCCTCTCCTCTTACCTTCCAACACTCAGACTTGTGAGAAATGCACTTGTATATCCAAATTGGAAGCCATGCACTCTCCAGCCAAGACCAGAATAGCTGGTCAAGAGGAGAAGGTCAGCACTTGCACCACACCACATGGAACACATAGCCCTCTGAAACACACACCAGCACTGCCTTCACATAAAAATACAAACCACACACCCACCTTCACGGAGGCTCTCAATAAAAATCTACCCAAGCAGCAGAGCCATCTAAGGCAGAAACGCACTCGACAACCACAACACAATACTAATCATGCAACACATGAATTTCCTAAACACTGTGCCATTCAACCAAAGACCCTAAGGCAAAATAGCATGGCCAACACACTAGTTATAGGTGACTCAATAGTGAGGCACACTGAAGTCACACTCACTAGGTTGAATAAGGAGAAAGTAACAGTCAGCTACCTAACAGGTGCCAGCATCTGACACGTAACGCATGCACTCAGCTCACTCAACAACAGGTACAAATATGACTCTGTCATTGTACATGTGGGTATGAATGACCTGAGATGTACCTCCCTGGACTGCATGAAAAGAGACATGGAGGAGCTCTCGGATTATGTAGCCCAGGTGGGTATGTCCCCAGCCCTGAGCAGCATCCTACCATCACCCAGAATGATACCACAGTACAAGCAGAAAATGATTGATTTCAACAATTGGCTAAGTTTCTGGTGTCATTCTAAGGGAATCCAGTATCTGTCTGCCTGGGATGACGATTGACAGACCTCAATGCTTTGCCAGAGATGGCCTTCATCTGTCACCCCAGGGCTTCCAGATACTGGCCAAGGCTCTTCCCACCCCTATAGTGCCTTTTTTAGGTGGTGTTCCAAAGACCAAATTAGCACCATAACAGCTACAAACAAATGCAATCTGAGGGTCATGTTGCTAAACGCTAGAAGTCTAAATCTCAAAATGCACTCACTCTAGCCACTCCTTAAATGGAGAACATCGACATTTGTGCTGTAACAGAGACCTGGTTCAAGGCAGCAGAAAGCGCCCCTGCATTACCAGACTATAACTAATTCCACACCTTTCGGCCCGAGAACTTAGACCGAAGCTCCAAAGGCAGTGGTGTCTCCATATTCATAAAGGATGTGCACACCTCCAGACTGGTAGCCCAACATAACTCATCAGAGATACTTCAGGTGCAGCTAACATTGGGTAAGACAGCAATTCAGATTGTAGCCTGCTATAGGTCCACAACTATGTCCCAAGACTCACACTCCATGTTCCTAAGCACCCTGGAGAATATTAGGGTCCAAACTAATGCTCTCTTACTAGGTGACTTCAACTACCTCTCCATTAACTGGGTAAACTACTCATGTACCAATACACTTGTCCAGCATTTCCTGAAGGTCATTAATTCCAATGCCCTGGACCAGCTTGTTCTTACCTCCACTAGAGGAAGCAACATCCTTGACCTGGTCATTACTAACATGGGCGACCATTGCTCTACACCATTAGTCAGTTCCTCCCTGGTTAGATCCAACCACAAACTAATCACCTTGGAAATTGACATCCCTCCCACCCACCCCCACCCCCAGCAAAGGTAATGACCATGAAAAACTTCTCCAAAGCTAACTTTGGGATCCTAAAACCAGAGGTGGCTAACTTCATGGCAACCATGCAAATGAATAATAGTTGCATGACTGCAGAATCATACACCAATGCACTGTACAAACACGTACACAAATGCATGGATCTCGCCATACCCAATAGAACCAAGACACTCTCCTCCAAAAAAAAGAAGCCAATCTGGTGGTCGCCTGCCATAAACAAACTCTACAACAGAAGGAATAAGGTGAAGTCCCAAGACTGGAAAAACTCCCTTATCTGCCTCAACAAAAAGTTGAGATACCTCATCAAATCCTCTAAAGCTAGGTATGAAAACAGAATTGCAGCAGATAGTAAAGACAACCACAAGGCCTTCTATAGTGATGTAAAGAATCTCCATGGCAATACCTAGATTTGCTTTGAGCTACTGCACAATGGTACCTCCTATACCGAGCCAGCAGATATTGCTAGTTTACTGGCTGACAGATTCAGTGCCAACTTTACCCACCTCTCCCCCCATAGGACCAATCACAATACCAGTAGATTGCCAGGCATCCAGTATTACTGCCACGCAGGTTAAAACAGCACTGTCCAAGACCAAGAATACAGCTTCTATGGGACCTGGCA
Source organism: Protopterus annectens (assembly GCF_019279795.1). Lineage (NCBI taxonomy): Eukaryota > Metazoa > Chordata > Ceratodontiformes > Protopteridae > Protopterus > Protopterus annectens. The sequence continues at coordinate 1,689,485,326 of NC_056731.1, read as the reverse complement.
ATATCCATGGTTGTGTTCTACATGAACTACAGAATGAACTGGCGCCTCATCTGTGTGCTCTGTTCAATCACAGCCCCACCTCAGGCTTTGTCCCTGCTGAATGGTGCACTGCTACAGTTATCCCTCTCTACAAAGGAGGAGCGACTACAGATCCTGGGAACTATCGCCCCATTAGCCTGATGAGTCTGATATGCAAAGCTATGGAACACATCATCATAGACCTAATAAACAAGGATATAGGGAATCTCCAAACTCTGGATCCCACACAGTCTGGTTTTGTGAAGGGTAGATCATGCCTGCTCAACTTGGTTGACTTCTTTGAGTCAGTCACCAGAGCTGTGAAAGAAGGCAAGGTGGTTCATACAGCCTACCTTGATCTGGCTAAGGCTTTTGATACCATTCCCAACTCAGAAATGATAGAAAAACTCACTAAGCTTGGCAACAATCCCTATATCACTAGGTGGTTTGCAAACTGGCTCACAGATAGAACCCACAGTGTGAAAGTAGCTGCCTCCAAGTCAGACTGGTGATTAGTCACGAGTAGAGTCCCACAGGGTTCGGTCCTGGGTCCTTTACTGTTTGTATCTACTTCTCTGAAGTCCAGGCCAACATGAAGGGACTCTGGCTGACAAAGTTCGCAGATGATTGCAAGTTGGGAGCTATTATTAACTCCCCAAGTGATGTTGACATCCTACAGAATGGCCTCACTGTGACCAACGACTGGTGTAAGAACCATGGCCTTAAGCTCAATGCCAAAACATATGTCATCATCCCCTTTGGAAAAAAAAAAACATTTCCCATGAATTACCACATTGATGGCAGTCCACTGAACACAGAAGACGTTATAAGAGATCTGTGAACACAGGTTGATATCAACCTCTCTTTTGATCACCACATTGCCACTGTGGTCAGAAAATCCTTCTATGTGGCACATCTCATTACTAAGGGTTTTGCATCCAGGAAAAAAGAGGTCATTGTTTCCCTCTACTCTTCCCTCATTAGGCCAATTATTGAGTACAATGCCCCATTTGGCATGTACCTCACTAGACATCTGCAACAACTGGAGAGGCCACAAAAGTACCTCACAAAGAGGATCCTAGGCCTTAAATACTTGTCCTATATGGACAGACCCAAAAAATACCAACTATTCTCTGTCTCATATCGCCTACTTAGAGGCAGTCTCTGCTTGACTTATAAAGCCATGTCTGACCCAGCTCTGTTAGCACTGCTATATCTAAAGAAATCCCAATCCCTCCACACCACACACTCCAGAGACCTCAACCTCATTACCACAATTAACAGAACATGCTGGAGGGACAGGTTCATAACTGAAACTGAAGATATTCACAAACCAAATAACCGAAGGGAGGACAAGCAGCCAAGTTCACTCGGTGAAACACTGCTTTATTAAAAACTAAAAACACAGTTAGTTAAGCGCTTTCATCCCTTTCTTAGGAACTTCTTCAGAACAATGTTATCACATTTAACCAGCATTCAAATGCAGCCAACATTTAACACTAACACTGATTCATATTAAATATACTATTACTAAATTATCCAATGAAAACAATTTAAAAAACATTTTCTGTGTACATTTTTTTACTTAAATTAACAATCAAAAAAGGAAAAGAAAAAAAAGAAGTAAAACATGCTTTATAGGTAAATATTTGGATTTTTATTTAAAAAGAGGTTTGCAGCATTTCAAATATATATGCAAAGAATCTTGGCAGTTTCTGTCTAATTTGAATAATTTTCAGTATACTGACAATATGTTTTTAGTGACCACTGATGTTTCAATGTATTCTCTGTAATACCACAGGAAGAAGGTCTAATATGGTTTGAAACCCAGCTACTAACAACAGGTATATATGATCAAGATGAAATTAATGTTTTTGTGACCTTAATGGAAATGGTGTTGAAACATAATTTCATTAGGTTTGAAGGTCAATACTTTTGTCAGTGTGGTGTGGCAATGGGGGCAGCTTCTGCCCCCATTTTTGCAAATTATGTTATATCTGGAGGCCACGGTGGTGCAGCGGTTAGAGTTGTCTTATCACAGCAAGAGGTTCTCCTGTTCAATTCTCAGCTGGAGCGCCTTCTTTGTGGAGTCTGCATGTCCTCAGAGTGGTTGAGTGATGTTAAAGACATGCAGGTAGGTGTGTGCATGAATGGGTGCGCCTTCTTTGAAGGTTGGACATCGAGCTGGAAACTTGGCACTGTAAAAATCCATTGCCAATCATTAGCAGACCAGAGTTCTGCTGTGGCAACCCCTAACCAGGAAAAGCCGAAAGACAATTATGTTATGTCATACTGGGAGGATCGTTTCATTTTTAAATCTGAGTATGTAAAGTATGTTAAGAATTACACCAGATTATTGGATGACATGTTCTTGAGGTGGATTGGAACAGGTGACACTTTAGTGCAATTTTTGGAATATATCAATGATACCCTGAATTGTTTTAAGTTCACTTATGAATATAGTCAAACAAAAATAACTTATTTGGATGTTGAATTGAGACTAGATAAAGAACTAGCTAAGAAGTTTCTAAGGTGAGGTGGAGATGTTATTTTAGGTATATGCCACAGGAAATATAAGGAAGATCATTGCTTTATATACCAGGTTTCTATATATAAAAATGTTAAGTGTTTAATATAGCAGAAATGAAATAACAGTAACTTGTTTGGTGACATTTCCCTATAAAGTAATCCTTTCATAACCAATGTAGACTGTTATTTAGTATTAGATAATTATTAGAATATCTATTATGTTTAGAGTTTATAAAAATATTTCCTAAAAATGTTTTCCACTTAGCTGTGTAAGTGTTATTAATCCAACAATATATTGTTTTTATAATTGATGATAATGAATATAATTCTAGATCTTGTAGCCCTATCCTTCCTTCTGTGGCACAGTGGTGCAATGGTAGTGGTTGTTGCCTCACAGCAAGAGGTTCTCTGGTTCAATTCTCAGCTGGGTGCCTTTTGTGTGGAGTCTGCATGTTCTCCCTGCATTCGTGTGGATTTCCTATGGGTGCTCCAGTTTCCTCCCACATTACAAAGACATGAATCTGGAGCCTTTTCCCCGGGCCTCCGCTGAAAATTGGCTTAGTTCCAAGTCGGACTTTCCCGGTTAACAAATGTTAAATAAATAAAAAAGAAATAAATAAATAAAATAAAAATAATGGTTTAAAACAATTCTTGGTTTAATGGGATACCAGAGAAATCTCAAAATTAAAGTGTTACATTATTTAATATAACTTTTTGTGGGGCTAATGATAGTGATTGTGTAATATATAAGATTTTTGGTAAGATAATCATTTTGATTAGTGATAACCTTTCTTCTATTGTGAAGAAAATTTTATTCTGTCTATTAGATTCTTTATATTGTTTATACTGTTACTATAATTATGATTTGGTTTACCTCCATATGTGTGAGAATGCATTGTGTGATCGTGCATATGATCGACTGAGTAATCCGAATTGCATAATGTGTATGTGGCACAATGTCGAAAATGACTTACTAGAATCCAGGATTTGAACATTTTGGAACTACAGCACAACTGTCATATTTTTCTGAGGTACTTGGTAAACCATTATTATATATAATGTTATTTGTGTGAATGGCACAGTACAGTACTTTCGCACTTTAGCCATTCGAGCTTCTGTGAAGCAACATTTTTTTTTTTTTTTTTATGTTGTATTTTGATCAAGTGATCATCAGACAAACAACTCATGACCTTATGGAGCTAAACCTTAAGAATTATTATTTATTTAATGTTATGTGTTATACTTATTCCTAAATAATCAATTTTCTTCTCTTTGATAATTTATTTAATGAATTTATTTTTGATTCTATTCTTATTTGTATTTATGGGTAGGATTTTTGTTTTATCATCATTAAATGTTAAACCAGATTTTCTTTGAAATATATCCAAGTTCAAATTCTCATTTATGTTAATATCTATATTTGATTAGCAAATAGTTACATAATTAGAATAAAAAGCAGAGGTAAAAGAGGACATCCTTTTTTGGTTCCTTTCAAAATTTGAGAAATTATATTCTTCTAAAACCAGCAAGAGATATTTCCAGTTTACCGAGTCAAAAGCACTATTAATATCAAGACTCATTAATATTAAGTTCTTTTTTATTTTATTTGCATAGTCAATTATTGTGATTATTCTTTTACTATTATCATAAGTATTTTTGGTTAAAATAAAGACAGTTCAATCTTCATCAATCATAGTGGGTGGAATATATTTTAATCTATTAGCATGAATTGCCGTGAACAATTTATAATCCACATTTAAAAGTGAAGTCTGCCTGTATGAAGAGCATTCAGTAGGATCAGTTTTTAAAATTGTAGAGATAAGGGTATATTTCCCGGAAGGAGGAACTTTAGCTAGGTCCTTGACTATAGAAAAAACTTTGTGTACTATGTCTAGGGCTTCTTTGAGTAACAGTGTATGAAGTTCAGATATAGCCCAATCATTGTCTGGTGCTTTATTAGGTTTCAGTTTAGAAATTTGAGTTTGAAGTTCAGACATAAGGATCAGTTTGTCAATTAATTCCATTTGGTCATCAGATAGTTTAGTTTTTATATTTGTTTGATAGATATTTTAATTATTTCTTCTGGATTTATTAATGTATTATTTTGATTGATTTGTATTATAATAATTCTCTGAATTCCTTTAGAATATCATCTATTTATCTTACTTTTCTTTTCTTCCTATGGGGTAGACTTCTTTTATGCGATTAGACTTACTGATTAATTTTGGTTTTATGGCTAAATTGCGCATAGTTATAGGATTAATAGAGAAGTTAATCATTATAAACTTCCCAAAGGTTTATTTTAGTTTATAGTTTAAGATTTCCAAGTATTTGTTGTTAAGCTTATTAATCTCTTCTGTATTATTTTTATTTGTCTGATTTTTTAATTTTAATTTATCAAGTTTTTCTTGTATTTCATGTAACTCTTTGTCCCATTGTTTTTTTATTTGACAACCAATTAGTGAGTCTACTAAAAAGATATGCTTTTAGAGCATCCCATCAATACATTTCTGAATTATCTTCTATATTATTAATTTCTATAAAGGAAAGTATTTCTTTAATAAAAAAAACCCTTGAATTCTTTTAAACAAGTTATATATGCTGGCAATCTTCTGTTTTTAACATTATTAATAGATTTCAAGAGCAGCTCAAAGGTAATTGCATTGTGATCTGAAAGTGGACAGATTACTGTTTTGATTTTGCCTAATGCATTAGTCAGGTCATTAGAGACATAAACTCTGTCAATTCTGGATTGCATTCAGTATCTATGGGAATAATGGGTAAAAAATAATTAATTTGGTTCTGAAAATTCATTTATGGCTCTGAGATGAAACAATTCAGTAAATTTTAACAATACCTTTGCAGATGCCTGTATTCTCCTTTTAGCTATTGTGTTAGAATGATTTGGTGACAATATACAATTAAAGTCTCCTGCTAGAAAGATATTGCCTTTCAAATTTTGAATTACTTACTCTAGATGTTGGTCAACTGTTTTAATTCCTATTCTATGAATCCAATACAAGTTAATAAGAGCCAATAACCTCTTATTATACTTCATAATTACAGTACAAAGCACACCTTTATCATCTTGATATGTTTCTATAACCATAGGCATAGGCAGTGAATTTCTCCATAATATAATAACCCCCCCCCCTTTTATTATGTTGTGAACTGGATAATATAGTGTAGTTTTTTGGTATTTAGCCTGTCTATGTCTTCTGTTAATAAGTGTGTTCCTGCAAAAAAATAATTTGAGAAATAACACCTTCAAATATCTGTTTAAGCTGCCCCTCTTACATCTGTTATTTAATCAATTGACATTTATGGACATACAGTTAATAAATGCCATTTGTAATACTGATCAAAAGTATACATGTAGTTCTCATAGATAAAATAGGTCCTGAGCATACCTACACAGTCCTCTCTTGGTTTGTGATTTACTGTGGAGTTGACTGGCTATTGAAGTTTTATTTGAATTTGTATTGTATTTGTTATCACTGTTTTTCAATGTTTGTAGGTAGGACGGGATTGCTTGTTAACAAAATTTACACAAACTGCAGAGAGGAAAATTCTGACCATATCTAAACAATCCTATCTTGGTTTGTGATTTATTTTTCTTTACTGTTAAAAAGACGTGTGGCTGCATGTGATAGTGAATTACAACTTTTGTCTGGCTTGTAGAACTTGTATGGTCAGGACAACTTACTGTACTTTATTATTCAGTTGCATTTTGCTGGTGTGATTTTTTTTGTCATAGAAGTTGATTTGTGTTCTGTTTGCATTCTGTGGTTACTGATTTTGATTATTCTTTCCTTTTGAAATATTTTATTCATTTGAGCTGAATATGGATTCAATAAATGAGTATGCAATTAACAGTTTGCTAATGCACAAATATCTTGTACAGTGTAATAGATGTTATGCATATTTAAAGGTAACAGCTGATAACACTGGCGATCTGTGTTGCTCATGTCAAAAGTTGGGTTACTTCATTACCATTATAGAAGTAAATCTAGACTTAATGATGAGGATTGCACTTGTGCCATTAGCATGGCTTGGAGAGCTGTTGTTTCATATATTAATGACTGGAATGATGAACTAAATAATATTAGGCATGGAACTAATAGAACACATTTAGAAAATGATGCATCTATTTTTTGAAAAGATCATTCAATGCCTTTGAAACAAGATGATGCCCCTGATGACTTTGAAATTCTTGATTCAAGTATTCAGCAATCTGAAGATCCAGTTTGTTTAGAAGGAAACGAAAAAAGAAAGAAAGGAAGACGTTCACAACAAATAACAATGAAGAAAAAGAAATGGATTAATGACTTTAAGAAAAGATAATCCATAGTAAAAAGAACACTGCTCTGTTATGTAACACACAGGTGAGAGGAAATTATGATATTTTTCTATCAGAAAATCTTCAATCTACAGAAAATGGCATCATCTTTCCAACAGAGAAGGTAGAAAAAAGAGACAAGGGGCAAGTGAAAAGGAAGAAATCAAAATTGAACATGGAAGGATGAAGAACATTACTGTAAGAAAAAAAGAAGACAAAGATAGATGCTGACTACCTGGGTCAAGCTGTGGATTTACAACACCAGCTGGATAAGAATTGAATACACAATAAAAACAGTGGGATCAATAAGACTGATAGTGATGAAGATCTATCCTTCATAACAACTGATAAAGCAGATATTACTGTATTAGAAGCTGAAAATTCTTCAGAACTGGCCAGCAAAGATATTCTTGTAATTGGAGATTCAGTTATTAGAGGAACTGATACTTATATTTGCAGAGATGATAATGAACATTGAATAGTGTTCTGCTTGCCAGGAACAAAAATAGAAGATGTAAGCTAAGCCTTGGAATGCCTTAATGTAAGGAAATATGGCTCTGTTTTTATTTATGATGGTACAAATGATATCACCCACAAGGATTCTCTGACTGTTAGAAGGGAACTGACAGCCCTCTTAGATCGTATAGCTTGTACTGGTATTAGAACGTATTTTTCACAAATCACCTTTTGAAAGGATAATCAGGTCACTATGAATTAAAAGATGTTTTGGGTAAATACCTACATGAAAAAATGTCCTGTTTTAAAACATGGAAATGTGAAGAGCATCCAAGCCTTGTTTTGGGCACATGTGTTCAGCCAGGATGGTGTACATTTGTCAAGATCAGGGAAGAGAATTTTTGCAGGAGATATTTTGCAATATTTGACAAACACTAGGCAGGATTTTTGCCAGGACAAAAATGTAACAGTTCACAGATAGCAACATTTGATGCATCTCTGATGGTTGTTAATGCTAGGAGCATTAATAATAAAGTTTTTTATTGGAAAATGTGCTATGTTCTCACAAGATTGATGTTGGTATTGTTTGTGAAACATGGTTAAAGAACAATAACTGAAAACCAGTTCTGTCAGGGTATAAATGTTTTACTGTAACAAACATTCTAACAAAAAATCAGGTGGAGGTGTTATATAGGGATTAAAGATAGCTATGAGACCTGTGATTATTACATATTCAGTGATAACACCAATACTATAGACTGTGTAACTGCGACAATAAAGACAGCCCTTGAACATATAACAATTTTTGGAGTGTATAGACCACCAAGGTCAAGTGCAGATGACCTTGAGGAAGTCATAGAATTTTTGCATGTAACACAGGAGGGAAGAATAATATTAACTGGGGACTTAAATTTGCCAGAACCAAACTCTAATAATATTGATTCATCAATACTAGTTAGGAAATTGTTCACAGCATATATTCAGGAACAACAATTGCTTCAGATTGTAAAAAAAAAACTACCAGGGGACGGAACATAATAAACGCTGTTTGTGTTCCCAAAGAAATTAGTGTAACTTCAAGTCAAGTTTTACCACCATTGATGTGCAGTGATCATGGGGTTATAAAGGTTAATTTGTTGCTAGATAATACTGCCAAACTTAAATCTAAGCCAATGCACAGAAGGTTAATTACAGATTATATGGAAGCAAAATAGTCTCTATGTAAAACTAACTAAAGTGAGGTGTTCAGTGAAAAAACTGCAGATGGAATGTGGAAAGTTTTGAAAGAGAAGTTGTTTGAGTGCAAAAAATCAAAAAAATGTTTAACATCAGAATCTAGGCATACAACATCAGGGGATAAATTTCTATAAGAACAAGCTATCTGATTAAGGTGAGAGACAAAATATAAGAAATGGAAGGTAGGTCGAACAACAACTTTGAAAGCTGAAATAAACAAGCCGGGCAAACAGATTAAGCATAGTGTGAGACAAGGTCAAGAACATTTTGAAAAAAATGTATGTAAAGATATTGAGCATAATAGGAAACCTCTTCATAGATACATAAGATGTGGAAGGAGTAAAGACACACAAATTGATAAGCTGTGTGCAGATTCTAAAATGTATTCTCACACGCAACATATTATAAATATAGCTAAAAAATCTTATGCAAAATAATTTGGCTCCACAAAAGGGATGATAACCAGGTATTACCAGATACTGGAATCAAATTAGATTATATTGAAAAAGAACTGGGCAAACTGGATCCAAACAAAGCACAGGGAGTAGATGGAATTAGTAACAATGACATGAGAACACTTTATTTATTTATTTATTTATCATTTTGTTGACTGGGAAAATCCAGCTAGGACAGAGCCTATTTTTACCGGAGGCCCAGGGAGAAACACTCCAGATGTGGGAGGAAACCGGAATACCTGGAGGAAACCCACGCGAACACATGGAGAATATGCAAACTCTGCACAGAAGGCACCCCAGCTGAGAATCAAACCAGAGAACTTCTTGCTGTGAGGTGACAACATTAACCGTTGAACCACTGTGCCACCCTTCAGCAAGAACTTACAGTACCATTATATTTGTTATTCACTAGGCCATATAAATATGGGGAAATTCCTCAAGATTGGAGACATTTGCTTATTAAACCAGTCTTTAAAGGAAATGGAAGTAGGACAAACCCAGAGTCACACAGACCCATAAGTCTACTTTCATGTTGTGGAAAAATAATGGAGAAGGTAATACTGGACAAGTTATTGTCAAAACTGAATAGATTGAGACTGCATGCATATGTTGAAAACAGATCTATTACCACCAGTAACATGATGTTCTATAACAATATAATAATAGCTATGAATGAAACATTATGCTGTGATGTCATGTATATAGATTTAACTTCAGCATTTGACAAGGTCATACATAAAACACTGATCAATAAATTAGTACAACTAGGTATTGATGTCCTCTTGATAAGTTGGATAGCTGCATGGCTTACAAATAGGACATGGCAAGTATCATACAGCAACTGGACAGGTGAAATCATTGGTTACAGTCAGGGTGACCCACAAGGTTCTGTCTTAGGCCCTGACTTGTTTAGATTGTATCTTTCAGACCTAACTTTTTCATCTGTGATGTGCTGCAGTCTATATGCAGATATCCTGAAACTAGGTAAACTGATTATATGTGTTACAGATAAGGCATGCCTGCAAAATAACTTGACTAAATTGATCATTTGGGCACAGAAGAATAATATGCTGATAAATACACCAAAAACTAAGCATATAAGATTTGGGAGACGTAATCTGAAAGGTGAATATTTAATACAGCACACAGTGATTGAAACTGTAGACTCATTTAAGGACCTGGGTATATGGGTAGAGTTCAGCTATGCATTTTTCTAATCATATCAACCAATTGGTTAATGGTAGTTATAGACCTATCAGTTGTATAACAAGATTTATAAAGTCTAGGAAATCAAAAATAATGAAGTCATTTTTGTTAGTTACATTAGACCCAAACTTGAGTATGGAATAACAAAATGGATACCCTATAAGAAAACAACCATGAGTAAACTGGAAAGAGTACAGTGGAAATATACCAAGGGCATCCACTGATGTGAAAATTTAAGTTATTATGAAAGACTAAAATATCTGAACTTGTACAGTGTTTCTTATAGATATCTAAGAGATCTTATTCAGGTATATAGAGCATTTAGTGACAAGTACCTCTGGGAATGTTTGGGATTAACAAAAAGTACTAGAGAATCATCAGACAACCTATGTAGAAGATTGTATAGGAATGACAAGTGTACTAATTGGTTCTCTGACAGAGAAGCTGATACATTTAACAGACTACCAAATTATATTAAAGCAAGTACTAGTTTAGATATTTTTAAGAACAGCCTGGATACTTATTATGGGAACAAGTATTTTGGTATATTGGCAAGTTAGAAGGGCATTAATGCCCATGCTTGAAATATTTGTACGTGTGTATGTATGTAATGACATTCTGTTAGTAAAGAACTGCTTAGTAATCATCATGTGAACATTAACATTTGAAGTTTTGATTAGATATAAAATAGTTACTATTGTGAACACTCAAAAATAAACTAAAAATGTAATTATCGTTAAACATTTGCTTTTAAAACACCTCTTAGCCCCATGGAGTCTAATGCTCCTTGCTTCAATAGTCTAACCACCCAAGCAAACGCGTTTATCCAGTACTCTGACAAAAAACAAAACAAAACAAACAAAGCAGTCTACTCTATTACAATCGAATATGATGTCATTAACAGTAAAATAAAGGTGATGCTGTATCCTTTAAAGCATTGTTAATATATAATAATAAAACAATTATTTCACATCTTTACTTGTTATTTAAAATATACATTATCCAGTTGTATTTGTTCATTAAGGTGTTAAAGTAAGATATGCTTACATTTATTATTATTGTTACTTATCTATGCATAGTTTTGAAATTCATCAACTAATAGTATAAAATATGAAAGACTGCTGCACAAGAATTTAAAATGTTTTGTAGTGTGTCCCACCATAAGACAAATGTACTTTCAGACTCTTCTATTCCATCTTTGTAAGATTATATTAAAATAAATGAATAGAGCTACAATGTTTAAGCAATATTTTATTCTTTATTTATATTCAGTTGTTTATTACTGTAAATTAAAGCTTGTTATTCATATTATGTATGTCAAGCCTCTAACAATGAAGCTCTAAACATTTTATATATATATATATATATATATATATATATATATATATATATATATATTTTTTTTTTTTTTTAATTTTTATTTATTTTACACTTGTTGACCGGGATAGTCTGACTGGATGTATGTGCATTTTCAGCGAGGCCTGGGGAGAAAAGCTCCACATTAAGATAATTTACAAGACATAAATCTTGACCATATACAATGCAGATAATGTCAGACAGGTAAAACATTTCAAATACAGGAACATTTATATAGTACTGTTACAGTAACATACCCTACTAAATAAGTTAAAAATTTTGAGTAAAAGGATAAATAAAACATTTTTTTGAGGGTAACATTGTTTATAAAGTTTACCAAACTTTAGGAGGTGAGCTACTACAGTAGGAATTAAGAGAGAATGTCAGAGCACCTGAAATAGCATGTTAAAGATAGATAGTAAAGAATGGCCCTGATGGGGGAGAAAGTGTCAGTCAGGATTTGTGCATGGGCAAAGCCATTGGGCTTTAAGGAAGATTCTTAATTGCTTCTTGAAAATGGGGTAGAAGAAAGGGCTGTTAGTTCAGTTGGAAGGGTGTTCCAAGAGTTACCAATAGAGTTTGAGAACAAGCTATCTCCAGATTTGTTGTTGGACTTTAGGGTAGCTACTAGTACCTTATTAGCTGATCGAAGGGTTGTTAGATTTTTATATGGGCAGATAAGGATAGAGACTATGGGTGTATCTGTGGGATGGTGTAAGATCTTGTGTATAGTAATAAGTTGCTGGAAAAGAATCTGGCTTTGCAGTTCCAGCCATCCTAGCAATTTAATATTTTGGCAGTGGTGGATTCGAAAAGGGGCACCAGTGGCAAATCTAGCTATGTTATTATAGGCTATTTCCAACTTATGAAGATTATTTTTGGATAAGTTGATATAGCTTGGGGATGCTTAGTCAAGGGTGAAGATTAAGGACTTTGGGCAATAGCAGTCCTAGCTAGAGGTGTGAGATAGGGTTTAAGTCTGTAGAGGAAACAAAGTTTATATATATATATATATATATATATATATATATATATATATATATATATATGTTTTACCATTCATTGACAACTACTATCAAACGTCAAATGCTTGCTTTCAAATATATTTACTTATAAATGTATTCAAAGGTATTTCATACTATGTGTAACATTATAATTGCTTCCCTTTTTCAATTCCTGCTCGTATGTTTAGCTATAGTTGCAGTGAAATGTGAGCTAATGCATATTTAAACGGTTCTGCCTTTTAGTCAAACCAACCTTCTAAAGCTGACTGTTAATCAGAGTCTCTGAACATGAACAGCTCTGTTGTCTTGTTTAGGCAGGCATTTCATCTGAGCTCTAGCTTTTTATCAGAGAAAGCTTCATGTGTTCTAAATGAAGTAAAAAAAGCTCAGGCTATGGAGAGAGAGGCTTCATATCTAACTACCACAGAGGCACCTCACATAGGTGCAACCCACCAGTTACAACAATTTCCACATCTTTCATATTGAAGCTGAACATTTCATCTATGTATAGAGACTATTTCAAAGCCATTTAAAACTTCACAATCTCTCCACTGTTAAACATCAGAACATACATGCAGAGCAACTGCAATCACCCATCTCCCCCAATCCAGCACATAATAAATCATTCTATTCAATAAAATAGTAACATATTATCTAAATCTATGTACTAGGAAGACAGGCAACTTTTAGGTTTTACTATTAGTTTTAGTGAAACAGCTTTTTTAATGTTACTGCAGTTAATTACAATAAGTTGCTTCCATACTTAGGTGAAGACATTTATTTGTCATTTCTTTTAGTACACCATTTAAGTAGCAGTTTTAATTTAACTCTGTTAATGTCTTTTCCTTTTTATAACAAGAAAGTATAAGATGCTACTCATAGTGTGTGTTTCCCTTTAGGAGGTAATTGCAGTTTATATGAATTAAACAAGTTTAAATTCAGCTATATGTTATAATGCAGCTACTTGCTGCTTCAAATATAAAGTATGCATTAGTTCCTGAGTAAGCAATTCTGTATGCAACCCAGATAATAAACTAGTATAAATGATGTATGCTTTATTTACGGAAACTAATAATATTTTGTCATGAATTACTAAAAATGATTCTTAATTATCTGCAAATTAGACAAGCATAAGAGAGAAAAATGGAATTCAATTACCTTATATTAGTAGACTGCTTGTTGATTTTCTGATTCCTATTTATGTTATACTTGAGCATGTTATCATTTCATATTTTGCTGGTAAAGATATGTAAATATGTAAAACTAAGCTTGATTGCATAAAAAGAAAAAAATCCTTGACAACTTCTTATTTCCTTTGTGAATATAGAAAAGAGAAATTGAAACCTCTTTATTTTCCCCTTAATTTCTTCTTTTTCTCATTTGTCTTATTTCCATTTGTCTCTATTTGCCTTTTTAAGGATATAATGGACCAGTCCATATCCTCTGTTTGTTCAACAATGTTGTTAGTTTGCAGATATAACAATGCAAGATCAAGATCTTTGAAAAATTTCACCCCATTATATAGGAGAGTCCTTAGCCTGGCCATAAAGAAAAAATGTACTTTTATCTGCTTTTTCTTAAGCTCTCTTATAAGGGGAAGGAATTGTTTCCTTTTAAACCTCACTGTTGCTGAATAGTCATTGTCAAAACAAATAATATTGCCTTCTGCTTTAAGTGGTGACTTAGCCCAAGCAGTTTTGAGTACCAGTTCTTAATCCTGAGATTAAACAAATTTCACCATGCTGTACCTTGGGGAAGTACTGGCCTTTGATACAGGATTAACCAGAGATCTGTGTGCTCTCTCTATACCAAAAGAGACAGCTTCAGATAAATCTAAAGTTTTAGGGAGCCAGGTAGACAAGAAATTAATCATATTGTTACCTTCTTTTCCTTCTGGTAGACCAAAAATACAAATGTTATTCCTACAGGTCCTGTTTTCAAGGTCATCAATTTTAGCTAGTAAAGAATTGTTCTATTTTAACAGTAGTTCAGTATTGTTCTCCTATTTATTTAGTCTTCCTTCCATATCATTCGAGGAGTCTTCAGTGCCAGAAATCTGGTTTCTCTGTAACTGCAGAGCTTCATTAATTTGTTCCATTTGTTTGGAACAGTTTTTCTTAGTAATCTGTTGTGGTGTCCAGTCTATCTATTCTCAAAGACATTTCTTGAATATTAGTCACTAATGACTGAAGTTCATTTTTAAATACAGTCTTGAGATGCTGCCATTGTATAACACATGGTGCTGCAGGATACAGTAAAGGCATTTTCTCTCTCAGATTTTGACAGGAAAATAGTTGAATTTTAGAAATATTTTTTGAGAATATCCTTTAGGACACCAATGTTTATCATAATTCACTTAATTGAGTTGTTTAGGACTATTTAGAAATACAATTTCCTGTCAGAAATATATGTAGTAGCAGAGCAGAATGAAAGTGCTACTATCCTAGTCTCATTCTAGCCACACCCCCAGTATTTTGTAAGGGCTGATAAACTTTGGTGTGGTGTTGTTTCTCACCATATAACCTCTCTGTAGAGTTAACTTTTGTAAAATTAAAATTCTCTAACTAGTCCCTGAAAAAATAGATCCAACAACATATCTTCCGATGTCTGAAAAAAAAGCTCTGAAATAAAGAGAGGTTATCTTTATTGGAAGCCTATGCATTCCCATTATGGTTTTCACATTATTAAGTATCCCTTTCCTTTGCACAAGTCATGATATCTTCTATTTATGTTCTAAGGGTCTTTCTGAAGAGGATGCTCCCTCCCTTCTTCCCTTCCTCTGGCTTGTGCATAGTAAATGTCTAACGAAAGTCTTGCACTTCAGTTTGTGCATCACTGTGACTTTTAGCTGTGTCTCTGAAAGTAAGATAAATTGTCTTTTATCATTCTTCAGTTTCTGGACTATAAGTTTGCTATTAATTGGGAATGAGACCCCCCCCCCCTCCCAAATTCTAAGAGATAATTCTACATGTGATTCTTCCCTCTTCTTTTCTGTTCCTGTTTCTTTGAGTGAATGCCTATTGCTACTTGTTACTTTGTTTTTTGAAATGTCCTCCTGCTCATCAGGAAAAAAAGTTTTGTGAATGTTTCTCCTTGGGCTGGGACATCAGTTCTTTGGAAAAAATAATGATATTGTACTTATGCTCAACTATATTTCTTTTAAAAATGGCAAGAGTATCATTTGTTCTTAAACCAGCACACTTTGCCTTCTTTAGAAACTTTGAGCTGTCTTTTTTTAATGGACCCATTTATTTCTCTGTATATACAGGTTAGGTGAATACTGGTTGAGAAATGTAAGTCTGCCTGAACACGTCGTTATTCTACTTGTTACATTGAACTAAGCATTCATTAGCAGAAAAGACTCAAGTGCCAAAAATCGATGATGGGGGTGGCATTAGCAGATTTCTCCCAACCCTATAAATGCATGCTGTTCTGAAATGAAAATTCTGAGGTTAGATAAAATATTCTGCCATTATTCTAGCTGCATGTTCAGACAGACTATGCATGGGAATCTTTTTGGGTAGTTCAATTACTAGTATATTCAATCATCACAACTTGCACTGTAGATCACCTAGTTTATCTTTTACAAGACTCTTTTTTTCTTCAGTTTATTAACTCTTTTTGTTTCCTTCTCAGTCCATATCTAGAGTTCATGGGAACTCTCTCCACCACTCATCTACACAGTTGTTGAAACTGTAACTTTGTAGATGCCATCACAGTAGTTTCATTAATGAACACTTTATGCTGTTCCAAAAAAATATTGTGTTTTCCTCCTGCATCACAGTGTGGTCTCATTCTGATAAATGTTGGGACCTGAGCCATATTCCTATTGTTGTCACATGTACAAAAGGTTGGCAATATCTCCTTACATAAATAAGCAATAACATCAGTAAAAAGTGAACAAAGTCCTACAAAACGTTACTTTCCTTTGACAGATGTGTTATACTATCCCCAAAGGTCTAGGAAAATGTGCTTTCACAACCATACAAGCCCTCAAAAAGTAACATAGCTTAGCACTAGTCATTGCAAATTCTCACAGTACCACATCTTCTCATTATCAAATTTCAGTGATTGTCATTTTCATCACATAAAACATCAAGAGAACCCTCACCTAGCATAACACCATCAGTTTCGGACTTGTGCTAATGGGTTGTAAGACCCTTGTAATCCATCCACATTCCTATTAGCCAGACAACATATATGGATGACAGCATATCAGAAATGTTGTAGTGATAATGCCCAGTGGCTTGGCTTAACTTCATATTACCATCTTGTTATTTACTTAGTTATTGTAAGGGGAAATGATCCATCAGTAGGTAAGGATTTCCTTATGATGATCGAGCACTGCTTGTCAGCATTATTTAACTTTCAGTTAATCAAACTCACATGATTTTTGTCACCATGAATATCCTGAGATTATAATGCTCCCAAACCTACTTGTGATATCCCTGTCTACAAAGTAAACTCCTTAGGAAACTCAGCAGTCATTACCACTAGTTCAAGTCATAATATTATTTTCTGTTAATTAAACACTCTAACTGCCTCAATAGACTGTTACATTCCAATAAGACCTTTACCTTTTCTGAGATCTGTCAACAGAGAGGCAATAGTTGCAAAATTAGGAATGAATTTTCTGTATTACCCAACAAATGCAAGGAAATCTTTCACCTGTCTTTTACTGGAGGGTAAAGGCCAGTGTTTTATATGACCTCAATTTTTCCCAGTTGTTACTTTACCATTCATCTTTCTATATGGTATGGTGAATATTTGAATTTTACCAGTCCCAGTTTATTCTTTTTCACATGCTCAATAAAACCTGTCTGTCTTATAGATTCTAACACAGTCTGCAGTTTTGGTAAGAGAGTCTCCTGGTACCCTGGATGGACAACCAGGATATCTGGCTATGCATCAGCATATTATGAGTGGGACTTATCCAGAATTCCCTGGAGGATGTTTGGAGTTTCACGTAGGACAACTGATAGCACTGCATAATGAAATAAACAATCAGAGGTTACAAAAACTTTTTTTTTCTTTAGTGGAGAGGAAAAGGTACATCAGAATAAACCATTTTTCAAGTCTAATGCTGTTATATATCTTGCTTTTCCTGGGTTGTCTTTCAGCTCATCAATCCTGGTCATAGTCTAGCTATCAATCTTTGAAATACTATTTGTTTTTCTAAAGACATTACAGAATATAATACTTCTGTAATGTGCAGGAATTAGCATTATTGGGCTTCTCCAGTCACTTGTTGACTCTTCTATTATTCCTAACAGAGCAGTCTTTTAACCACTTTTCATACAAATTGTTTGTATGACTCCGGTTGGTAAGGCTTTAGACTAACCTTTATTCCAGGTGCTCCCTCTCTATTATGCTCTCATAAGCATTTCTAAGCACACAAAATTATTTTTAACATTTTTGTCTATTTCCTGATTTTATACTTCGGCAATAATTCTTCTAACTGTACTTCAGGTAGAGATTTCCTTACCCCTCCTGTATTAATGTCAACTTGCAAGCTAACCAAAGTACTTTTTACTACTTTCCTGCCTTTAGTACATTAATGTGATACATTCATTTCCATTTTTAGTTTTAATTCTTGATTATCTAGCACTAAGTTTACTGTATTTAGCCTTTCAATCACATGAAGGGTGCACTGCCCCTTACCCAAACATTTGTTTTCTTAGGTGGTAGAAGTAGCAATACCAATCCACTGAGCTGAAGTCTCTAAGTTGGGGAGTCTTATTATAGACTTATTGTTGATGATGTGACTTTTTGGATGTGCTCCTTTAGTAGGACACAACCAACTTACTGTAAGTCTCTCCAGCAAACTAGCATTTCAAGTTAAAATAGTGATGAGAAGTAAAAGTTAAATCCTGTTCACTATCTTCCCCTTAAATCTTATTTGTATTCTCTATTACTCTTCTTAAATACTCGTCTTCCCACTGTGCTTTCTTAAAGTGTCAGTGGCTTACACATAAGTCAGTTCATTTAGGATTACTTCCTTCACCAGCTTGTCTTGAAAATATAGCTTCCACTCCCAACCTAAAAAAAAAAAAAAGTTCCTGGACCTGTTTATTTGCATCCTCCCACACAAAGGCTGTTCTGAAAAAAAAATCTTCTATTTTAACTTTTTGTCTATCTGTAGAAGCCTCTTGACAGTTTTTTTTTTTTTTTTTGTTTTGAAGTGTCTGTACAAACATCTGTCTGGTACTGATTTTTTTACTTCAGAGTTTTCTATTAGTTCTTCAGTTTCTCTGCTGACATTTCTTACAGTATTGGGGTTGATCTGTAACTGGGAGAAGTTTCTAGTAAGACAAAGAATTTCGTTCACCACCTAACCATAACAGTATATTAGACCTTTGTTTATTTTTACACTAATTCCATTCTCTTGGTTTTTATTGAGGGTATTTATAAGAGTGTCACTGTTCTGCTATCATCTCCCAATGCATGTACAAATATGCCACACATTTCCTCCTGCACCTCCTTTAATTTATGAACTGAATAAGGATGTGTCTCAATTTTTGCCTGATTTTGGTTGAAATGTGAATATGGATGTGTGTCCAGTGGTTTATGCTATAACTCACATTGACAGAATTGGAGATTTTGCTGTGAACATCCATTGTTTTGCCATGCACATGTATTGCATTATGTGATCACTGTCGCTAAAGTTGCTTTGTTGAATACAGTCATTGTTCTTACTGATGATCACTATTTTAACAGGTGTAACTTTGTATTTGTCAAAGTTGAATGGCCATGAATAATATTGGACTCCTCACTAAATATATAGTATAATTCATTAACACAGAATACATGCAGTCACATTCTTTTCATGGCAAAACTTGCATATGGGCTACCTATTGAAATTTTGAGACTCAGAATTACAAGTCACAGAATTATGGAAAAATATGAAAACAAAAAACAGTGGATTTTGAAAATCAGTGTTCTTTTTAAAGGCTAATTATATATATACTAGACAAAATTGAATACTCAGAGACATGGCGATCTCACATTTAATATATGCAAGTATGCATTTTTGCTCATTCTGCCTTGTTATTCTGAGATTAACATTACCATATTTCAGAATTAAAATAAGTTACCCATGCTTGTTTGGGTGTAGCATTCATGGATATTGTGGCAGCTTCTTTAACCAAGGCCAGTAATTGAGCAGCTTCAATCCTCACCACTGACACTGGTGAGAGATGGTCACTAAAAACAGGAAGGAATTTACACAGTATTTTCAGATGCAGCTCTCTGCATCAAGCACAGTTTCTTCCAAGAGCACACAGAGAACATGCTTCAGTCCTAGGACTGGAGTCTCTGTCTCTCCAGATCCCAAGCAAGACTCACTTTAGAGCATTGTATCCCAGTTCCAAATAGCTGATACATCATCATCTGTGTCTTTGATTTTCACACACACACACACACACACACACACACACACACACACACACACACACACACACACACACACACACACTCCTAGGAAAATCCCCTCTGCCCAGATTATAAGATAACCACACTGCCACCAGTCAACCACTCAAATGCTCTTACAAGGATATCAAATTATACTGAGTAATACAATATTAATATAATTGGTATTGTGTAACCAAAGCAGCAAGGCTTTTCTGAGTGGCCAAAGCATCACTAAAATAAGCACAAGTACTCTCAAGATGTTAAAAGTATTCTCTAAAAGATCAGGCACAATGAAAGGTATAAAAATATTGAATAATAAATAATAAAAAAGAAAACACAAGAATACTAAATATCTAAGTACAATAAATACCAGAGTTTCAATCAAAGTTGAAATAAAAATAACACTGTTGGACAGATTTGCATGGATGCAGAAAAACAATACTTAACTAATTTCATTGTATTTCCTGACTGTCTAAAGAATAACTGTTTCCTGACTAAATTAATTAATTAATTAATTAATTTACTTATTTATTTTAGGTTGTTTACCGAGATAGTCCATTGGGCCTAGAAGAGCCCATTTTCAATGGAGTCCCGAGGAGAAAAGCTCCATGAACAACAATATAATATGAAGACAATGCAGTTACATTTATGTAATACTGTTGAAAAATGATGGTATTACATAACATGATAAAAACTCTAAGATTGCAGTGAAAATTCAGTTAAAAAGGTAAAAGGTAAAATTATACACACACGTCAATTAAAACAAGAAAAATCCATTGGTGCATATTCCTGTTAAATTTGTTAGAATGTGAAATAACAGGGTTGACATTACAGT
This sequence comes from Protopterus annectens, assembly GCF_019279795.1. Lineage (NCBI taxonomy): Eukaryota > Metazoa > Chordata > Ceratodontiformes > Protopteridae > Protopterus > Protopterus annectens. The sequence goes on along the minus strand of NC_056731.1, from coordinate 1,689,464,482 downwards.
TTTGCATGAAATCTTAGGAGAGTTAAAGTAGGATGGGGGATAAGAGGTGTTAATTGTTGAATACAAGAAGAGTGGGACAATAAGAAAAAAAATGGAGCAAGAGTAGGAGTAAATGAGAAAAATGAAGGTGGTAGTAGTCAGAGAAGCTCAGTATGATGACGAGAAGAGAGAAGACAGAAGTAAAAGAGTGTGAGAAATGGGGAAAAAAAGGTAAGTCATGTGGGATGAGAGCAGGAACATTCCCAGAGATTTTTGAGATGGGAATGAAGCAGGGTCTTAAAGGTAGAGTGGCTGTCTGTAGTACAAATAAGAGGCAGCAGGGAGTTCCAGTGGCAAGCTAGGGAAAAGGATTGTAGGTGCTAATTTAGCAAGGCTAGATGAGGTGCTTACTTATTCTCAGCCTGGAATCATCAAAAATCTGGGCAAAGGCCCATGAAAAGTAGGTACAACTGGCCAGAAATCTGGATGCTGATTAGCATACACTTTGCATGCATAATTATGTAACCCCATCCACTCCAGTGTAATTGTGGGATACCAACATGTTCATTCATTCCCTTCAAATAAATCAACCCTATATAATATGAACAACCTTTTTTCTCAAACAAAAAGAAACATTAATACACAGTTTGTAATGAATGACCTTTTATATTTTTTCCACTGGAACTAACTTTAATGCATTGCAATATTTTATCTTGCACATACAATACTTTAAAAGGCTTGCAACTTATCATGTTCACCTTGTTGTCGAAGTAGAAAGAAGGGCGCTACATGCTTTATTGTTTTATTAGCTATACCACCTAAGACTTTTTAATACAGAAATCCTTCACCACCAACTTTGTCACTAAATTTCATGTAGAGCATCAGTTTATTGGCCGACTTGTAACCAAAGCCAGAAGAAACATTCCATACTGTTAAGGTAAGGAGTTGTCACTTTTCCTTATAGCTCATTTGTTATGGCTTATTGACTACATTGTGTTATTTTTTTATTTATTTTTTGCACACAAATTTGCTTTGTGTAGTTTAAGTATGTAAACTATAACTATACAGCTTTTCCTTAAAACAATATAATCTAGCAGTGAATATCAATTATAGGCAGGCTTACTACTGCACATGAAGAAATTGCAAGGATTATGTAATGCCTTTTAGTATTTGTCTGTAAGCATGTTTATTTCACTATTGACCTTATGTTATGTTTTTTAATATTTGTTTGTTGGTACTTATAGTTACATTATAGAGCCATTTAAGTAAAACTGTAGCAAAGACTTGCACACAGAAAAAGAACTCAAAGCCTATGTTTCAATTTTACCAAACGAGGCGGTCCATCATCGCTGTTTTCCAGTAAAGAAGCCTACATTCTAAAAAATTGCTTCATATATGATTTTTCACTTCTGTTACACTGTCTTTGTGATGTTTAATAACTTTTGCATGCAATTTTGTCTTCAGAGTAACATTACTACCTCTCCAAAATGGTAGAGAAATTTAAGCTGTGCAAAATTTCCACTTCCTGTCTGTGAACTCTGGTAGATGATTCACACTGTTTATTCAAGAAACGTATTTCCTGTAATATTGTTTAATTGTTCACAAACTATATTATGGCATACATTTTATGTCCCTATTCTTGAATATATCTGCCAGAGTCTGTTATTAGGGAATATGAGCTATTTGTTTCCATAATTGTCTTGCTTTTTATTTGATAATGATACTGTCCCTCTCAAAAATGTGTACCCTTGGCATCCCCTTTCAGCATCCTCAAACATCCCCAAATTGCAGTTCCTCCACCTCACTCAAGTGTTTTTTCTATCTCTATGAAGGTTCTATGCACTGAATAGCCTATTAATGTTCTGACCTAGTACATTAAAAATCTGATGTTGACACCATAGCCCCTTTTGTCCATATCTTAGCCATCTGTCAGGAAATACTAACACCCTCTACAACCACTACCACACAGTTATTCCTAATGTTGCATTTAATCATAAAGCACCTTCCACCTGCTTACACGCAACTCCTTTATTCAACAGTATAACCAACCCCTTTTGCCACCTCCTGAAGTTCATGTAATTGTTTGTGAATGAAAGCCTTTACTTTTTAATGGTTATAATAAACTTGTTTAATTATTGGTCAAGCAGTCAGTTCCTTGGATTAACTGTACCTTGATTGTATTTTCATAATCATCTGACATCATATAATGCCCCTTCCTAGACCATTTGGTCACATCCCTTTTCTTTAACTTCACTCCCTGTAACAAGACCACTTAGGTCCCAATGATTATAGCATCTCCACCACCCTCCCTGTTTTATATTATTTTGCCATTGTACCCCAGTTAGCACTTTAATCACTTAACAACTACCAATACTTGTTATGGAAACAGTACAGCTCTGTTAGCCTAATGGTATAGGTTGATTTGTACACTAGGCATATTAGTGAATGTCTTGGCAAAAGGCAAAATACTTGTAATTCTCTGTATTTTAACTGTGACCAAGGTTCTAAAGTCATTAACTTAGCAACAGATTAAAGCACTAAACATGTAGTTTTATCACATTTGTCTGCCCATGAATGTCTATAAGGAATAATATGTCCCATTGCATTTATTCTTCAAAGCACAACATTTTCATTTTGCATTTTTAGGTATGCCCACATCAAAATTCAGAATTCATTTACTCATTGTTTATCAAGAAAGGCACCAGGAATAGAGTTTGTACTGAAATGAGTATATATTTTTTGAATATACATGTGACTCAGAAAAGCTATCTCATGTTTTCTGCTGTCAAAGTTAATGTCTATAACTTGGGTATGTATAGTACTAATTGCAGACAAAATTGTTCATCTGAACATGACCTTTTTAGGGGAAAAGATTCAAATAATTCATTCGTATATTTTGTACGTATTAAGGTGAAAGCATTTTTGGGAAATCACAAAATGGTATAGGGATGACTATATGAGGCAGCCTACAGACATTTTAAGCTAGATTTCTTTTGTCTGCCAGCTGAATTTTTACATTATCTACTTATCCTATTGAAACAGATGTACTCAGCATTGACTGCCTCTGCCCTTATCCTCTGAATTTCATTAGTGTGGTATTCCACAGGGAGTGTGCTTTTTACAAGGGATCATGGCAGCATGCACATCTTAGTGAAAGACTTGTACATGACACCTCATTCTTCTGGAATATACCTCCATGTACTATTGATATGATACAATGATTGGGTCTATGTTTAGCTATCAAAACCCCAAAAAAAAATGTGAATGGCTAAATACCGAACGTTAAACATCGAATGATGAAATTAGTGAGCGACTACTTCTACAAAAATAAATTCAGTCGAATGCCCATAGTTGGCCAACAACCAGAAAATAGCAAGACACATAAGGTAAAAAAAAATGGAAACCTTTTAAATTTGCTCTATTACGATCTCAAAGTTGGTATATATATTTGGTATATATAGTTAGGGGATGTGGTTGATTGTGGTCATGGTGTTGGCTGACTATAGCCATTCAATTAATTTATTTTCGTTGAAGTAGTTGTTTGCTAATTTCACCTTCTGATGTTTCACATTCAGTATTTAGCCATTCACGTTTTTTGTTTTTGATACCTGAACATAGACTCCAATGATTTACTAATAAACAAAGTATTTTTTAACAAATTGTATTATACTGTCAGCATGTATTTGCTGATCAACATCCCTTACTCTCTGCAGACCCACTATGCCATTTAGTTTAGCTACCGTTAATCTGTGTTGTGTATACTGGGAAAATAGTTTCCCTTTTTCCTCCAAATACATTTTTATTTAGTTATTTATTTATCTTGTTTGATTTCTTGTCTCTGTGTTTATTTGTTATTTTCTTTACCATATGCATCCATTCACTGTCGGTTTCCTAAATGTCTGCTGCATGAACTATGGGATTAGGAATGCAGTTTAGTGAGTATTGTGTTACATATCATTTATAAAGCCCACTAGAGACTTTTGCTATTTTGCTAAGACAGCAGCTTTCTATAATCATGATCCTGCCCAGTGAACTTTGAACCTGCAAACATAAATCAGCATGTCCTGTGTTTTTATTTATAGATTTATTTATTTTTCATTTTTAGAAGACTGATGTTGCACATTTGGTTCATTGACTGGAATAAAACAGAAACCTGTATAAAACATTTTATATTTATCATTTCTTTCTGTTTCCATGTGCTTATCTTACACAGTGTAGTTTCAGTCTTTTAAACATTAGCACTTAGAAAAAAGAACATGTAAAATCAACATTAATGAGTGGCAAGAATGATAGATATATTCTCCCTGGGTTATAAAGTTATGACTTGAATAATCAACAATAGTCAATCGTAAGATCAGTAGACTGAATTAATAACTCAAAAAATGAATTTATTTAAGCACTTTCATCCAAACAAAAGACAGGACTTATAATAAATTGTATAAAGCACCAACCACATATTTAAAGGTGCAAAAACGTCAAGTGGCATTGACATCATAAATCATCTGACAAACGTTATTCTATATTCAACTCCTAAAAAGAATATATGTTTAAATTAAAATGCAACAGGCTCTAGGTAGTGGTCATTAATGATGTGATACCTCAAATTCATGTACAAAATCTATAAAAACAGATTGACAGAAGCCAGTTCAACCAAATCATTACTCTGATGATCATATGAGTGCATTAGACATTAAAGAATTTTTGTTCAAGCTTCAAGCATCTCTATTGCTCTCATTTAAAAGTAATGAGTTTTTATAACACCACATCCCTAAGGACACATATATCACCTACAAAAAAAAAATCTGCCAATGCTCACTGCAAATGTAAGTATGACAGTGAGTATCACCTGCTTGGGACAACATCTTACCCTAAGCATAATTTATAGTAGAATACAACTAGATATGATGTTATACTATATTATACTGCAACTGAATTTGATATGAGTTTGAATTTCAAATGTTTTTAATACTTAAGAGAGAGTACAGTTGTGTAAGTAAACTTATAACAGCAAATGTCCAAATGATCATTGCTAGAGTAGCCTAAGCTAAATGGGTTATATCTTTAATGGATATAACAGCCAGGAGGCTTCCAAAGCTTTATGGCACCTTCCACTCTCCCAAATTGTTAGGCACCTTGAACTGAGCTGTTTAAAAAGACAAGTTTGTGCACCAAGCTCTTCAGAGCTATCATGACAACTGAAAGAGGGAGGCTGAGCTCTGAGAGGACATAACTAGCAGTAAACATATCTATATCTATATCTACATCTATTAATATATCTATATTACACAACTTTCTGTGTTCATATTTTATGTTCATCATATCAATCACTGCTGCAATAGCCTAAGATATGGGTAGATTACCGTAGCTTACAACATTTGTCGGGTAGAAAGGGACGGGCCTGGTGAATAGTACTAACAAAGCCTGATCTAGACCTAGAGAGAAAATCAAGCTTGTACGTACAAAGGACCCAGCTGCTGCTTCTAAAACATTTTTAGAATCCACCCATTTTCCAAATAGCCATAGATGAAGCCAAGGCCCTAGAGAGTGACCCTTGACCCTGCCTGGAATAGTTTTGTTGCAGTGATAACAAAAGGTAATAGCCAAGACAATGGTTGGGAAATAGTCTGTTTTGGCACAGGTTTTCCCTCCTTCTTCCCTTCACAAAACAAACAAGATCTGAAATATTTTGTTCTGTCAAGATAGTACCTGAGTTGTCTGTGGACAGCCAAGGTGAGAAGTATCCCTTCTCCCTCATTTTTGGCCTCAGGAAAGAAAACAAGGAGATGGGTAGTTTTGATTAAATTAATCTCAGATACCACATTATGCATAAAATGTTTAGTTCCCAGTAAAACCCTGTCTCTTTGAAAATTGAGGTAGGGTTGACTCACCATAAGAGCTTGCTACTGAGATACTCTTCTTGCAGAGGCCAGAGCATTCAGGAAAACAGTTTCCATGTTAAGAACCTCAAGTCAGACTGCTGAGTTGGTTGATGGAGCTAGTGTTTTCTAACACAAAATTAAGATCACGAGGAGGAGTAACTGTTTTTCTTGGAGTTCTCTTATGTAGTAACCCTTTCAAAAACATTTTCAGATGAGAATGCATTGAAAGGGGGGGATCCATTGGAAGACATGTTGAAATGGCTGACGAGGGCCTTGATAGAGGAGTAAGATAGGCTGTAGGATAGTAATTCACACAAATATTGTAAAACCAGAGAAACTCTAGTGCTGAATGGGTGCTAGGTATACTGTTGGCACAAACTAAGAAACCTTTTCAATTTTGTTAATATATATTTTAGGGTCTATAGTATATTCACAAACGCTTAGGTTGTCGAATACGGCATGATCGACACCTAATGAGTGAACCACGAGTACATTGAATGGTGCAAACTGTGAAATTTGAAATCCCGATTCGGCATAGTCGGACTTCTGCGGTGTAGCTCCATAAGGTAAGTGTGCGATAGTTACGGACCTTAGGGTTAGGGTGTGGGTTGAGGTAAGTGCATAGAAAGTAATGTATGTAAGGGTTAGTTTAGGTTTAGAAGTAGGGTTTAGGTTAGTGTATGTATGTGATTCATTTATTTTGTTTGGGTGGGTAGTATGTAGCGAGCGGTGTAGTGGGAAATGTGTTTTTTTTTTGTTAGTGGGTGGAACAATGTTGGCCAAGTAAAAGTATTCGGTGATGTGTTTTTCTGCATTGTGAGTTTTTGCTGACTTGAGCTTTCACTGAATAGGTGTCGATCATGTTGTATTCGACAACCTAAGCGTTCGTGAATATAATATACACCCATATTTTAGTAGAGGCTTTTCTTGCCTCTATTTCTACCTGCTGCACATCTTCAGTAAACAGATGCCTTAAAGAAATTAAGACCTATCATCCAGGTAGTCAGTTGAAACTGTTTGGGGTTGGGATATATCAAATACCCCTCTTTTTGTGTAAGTAAATTCATTCTGTGAGGAAGCTTTAGGTAATTGACTCAGGCCATTTCAAAAAGAAAGGAGAACCACAGTTGCCTAGGCCAGGAGGGAACCACCACAGTGATCTTCAGGGATTCTTTATGAATCTTCAGAAGTACACTGGATATCAGTGGAAAAGGTAGAAAAGTATACAGGAACATTTCTGTCAAAGGAAAGAAAAATTCACTTGTCTTCCAGACATTCTTGCATGGAGAAGAAATGTTGCCAGCTGATTGTTCAGACAGGAAGCAAAGGCATCTGCTTAAGGAACTTCCCACAGATGGAACACATCCTGAAAGGCCTCCTGTTCTAGATTTCCATTTAAGAAGGTCTGCCTTTGCCCTGCTCAGCTTGTCTGCTACACAAGTTTGCTCTGATTGAATACAGAGTGCCTGTAAAATGAGATTGTGCTGTAAAGCTATATCCAGGCTAAAATGGATAGTCTGTATATGGGGTAAGACCTTGTAATCCCTTGCTTGTTGATGTACCACATGACTGTGGTATGACATGTAACAACTTGAAGAAGTACTGGGGAGTAAAGGTGATTCAGAGAGTTGAGTGCCTTGATTAGAACAAGAATCACTTTTATGTTTAAGTGCTTGCATCTGTCCTTGTTGTCCCAGATACCTTACAATTTTATTCCTCATGACGCTGCTGTCCAAGCAAAGTCCAAAGCACTTGTGACTGGCTACTACTGAGCAGAGGGCAGGTGAGGGAGTTGAAGAGAAGACCTGAATTTAAGGATATTTGCTGTATCCACCAAATTACTTCTCTTCTGACAAACCCCAGAAATGGAATTTGAAAAGATAATGGGTGTTCGTGCTGGGATCAAAGATACTTCAGATACCACTGCATCTTTCTCATGTGGAATCTAGAAAGGGGTAACGTGAGAATCAAAGATGCCAATCAACCCAAAATCCCAAGGTAAGAGAGACTAATGTCTGAGTGGAAAACCCTTCAACTACTTCTAGATAGAGCTCTGTTTTTTCCTGTGGATAACAAGTTCTTTGAATTGAGGTATCTAGCAGAAACCCCAGGAATACAAGTCTGTGTGATGGAGTCAAAAAAGTCTTTTGAATATTCTCTTGGAATCTCATCTTGTGTAAGCTTTATCTCACCCAAGTAAAAGATTCTTGGCACTTTGAAAAAGGCTCTGCAAAGATAAACAAGTCATCTAAATATGAAAAAATGTGGATATATTATAGCCTGCAATGAGCTATAACTGGATCTAGACACTTTGTGAACATGCTTGGTGCAGTGGATTGTCCAGAGGGTAAAGCAGAGAAGTGATATTGTGATCCAGACATACAAAACCTTAAGAAATGTCTGAGAAGTCTAGGTGAAAAGGGATGTGATGATCAACATCTTTTAACTCTAGTACTACTAGAAAACTTAAGAAGTTTGTTTTCTGATGGATGAGGACCAACTCCCTGGAAAGGAAGGATTTTGTCCTACTGCTATTGGTAACCTTAATGAACCATCTTCAGAACCTAGCTGTCTGAAACTGTTGACAGAGAAATGAAGATTCAGACTTTCTGGAAGAGATAAGGGACTGACAGGGTGGGTGGGGTAGACATGATCCTGTAAGCAGTCATTCTGACTTGTTTGATTGTCCTTTGTTTTAGAAGGTTCCTGCTTTCATTTTGGCCCTTCCTTGCCATTGCTTTTTAAACATCTGCTTAGCAGCATTTTGATGAGACTGTAAATTTAGTTACTTGCCAAAACTGGACAAGTTGTTAGAGAATCCCTTGGAAAATTTGGAAGAAGATGGCTGAAAATCTGAGAAATTCTCTGAATCAGCTTTCCCTCTCCACATGTTTTGATAACCTCTGCAGCAGACAGACAAAAAACGAACTCTCTATACAAAAAATTTAAAATCTCATTTTTTTATATCTTCCGAGAGGTTCTGAGAATGCAGACAGGCAAACCTCCTTGATATAGTACCATTGACTACATCCCTGGAAGCGCTATCTAGAGAATAATAAACACACTTTAAATAATGAGTAGTGTCCTGTGAAATGTAAAAAACTAAACATTTCAAAGCAGATTGTTCCTCACAAGAAGGATCTGCAGCTAAAACGTTCCTCATATGTTCACAATTAGTCTGAATAAATATGAGCTTGACAATTTGAAATTCTGAAAATTAAAGCTGCGGAAGCATCCACTTTTTTCCCATATTAATTATTTCTTTCACCATCCTTGCCTTGAAGGGAATGATCAGAATTGACTAAATGTTTGGCAGCAGCTAGATTAACAGAAGTTTATAGCTATGGGATCAGGTTTGGAATGAGTAATTAAAAACTTGAAAGACTGAGGAACTTTGTACAGCTTGTCTGCTTTCTTGAGTGCAGCAGGCTGGTTGTCAGGGAAACCACAGACTGTGACAAGCACATCCTTCAGTGCTGACAACACTGGGGAGATGGGTGAAGGTTCTGGAAATTTCAGTTGTAACAGCTCATATTATTTTTTTTATCATTTGTTTATAATGAAAATTTTAACAACAAAACATTAATATACGATAATAGAAATATTACAAAACAAATATACAAATCTAAAAGAACAATAATAAACAACTAAAATAACATATTTACAATGGTGTCTACTACTCGTGTAAAACAAAGCTTTTTAAACAGAAAAAGAAATGTGATAAGAGTAGTTGTTAGTTAATTATTAAAGTCTGTTTAACCTGCAGTTCTTTGAATTTTCACCATATATTATATGAAGAGGTGATTCTAGATGTTCTTGTCTTGATCGTGATAAGTTCAAGCTGACAAGCTTCAGTTGCCAAGTGTACAAATTCCTTCACAGTAGGAGTAGTCTGATTCTGCCAGTTCTTGGTGAGGACTTTTCGTGTTAATGTTAAGATACTCCATAAAAGAGAGTATTTTATTTTTGTGACACAAGTGGGAATAGGTGTATTAAATAAAATAAAAGATTTGGACAGCATACATTTATCATATACGTTTTATACAAAAGTAAAACATTTGCTACCAGTCAGCTTTAACATTTAGTTTACATCCCCAGCATCCTATGTCTTTATTATATATCAATTCAACTTTATTTGGTGTGATAAAGGTTCTATGTAAGAACCTCCAAGACAATATCATCCACCTTAGTGATGAAGTAGCTTGTTTTAAGACTGGAGTATTAGTTTTTTATTCATAGGTTCATAGGTTCATACTAGGCTATCTGCCCTAGGGCATTTATAAGCCTAGCCAGAATGTGTTTGGCTTTCGCCACCCATTTTAAATTAATTTTGCTAGGCCCTTTTTCGAGGTTGGTATACTGTGCCTCTGTCTAACAGTGACACAGAAGTGATACCCGGGTTAAACCTACGATCTCCCATCCACTCTATTATCTTTACTTGGGGAGTTATTATTAACAAGTCTAAAATAAATTGTGACACATTGTTGATTTCTTAAGTATTTGCTGAGAGACTGAAAAACCTCAGAGTTCTCTCACTGAAAACACTGGCACATTTTGGAAATAGTCTTAGAGAAAGCAAATTCCTCACTAAGAGAAAGATAGAGAGAAAGCTAGAGAGAGACAGAGAGAGAGAGAGAGAGATGCAGATACTATACTCTTCTCTTAGTCTGAATCAGAAATTTGAGGAGAAAACCTTGCATCTGTTTATTCATCTTCCTGTCCAGATTCAAGATCATGAATCTCTTGAAGAAAAGAGGAATCCCTTTTACTTTTACCAGAAGCCATCTTATAAGAAGGAACAAAATCTTGAACAAGACCCTGAGCCAAAACTAATAAACTACTCCTGTCCAGAGGAATTTGAGCAGAAGCAGACAGTGTTTCATTTTCTGTTTCTTTTAGGACACAGGAAATTTTAGGGAAACAGATTTATTAATGGAAACAGTATCCCCAGGGATGGGCACAACATTCTTACTAAACAGGGAAGTCTTTCCTGCATCTTCTTCCAAGATCAACAAGAATGGATCTCCCTTCTCTAATGAGGGGGACCCCAATAGCCACAGAGTACATGGCTAACCTCCATTCCATAGTGGTTGTAGGTGCTACATCAGAGGGATCTGAGAAAAAGATGAGTGATCAGGACATTGGCTTCAGCCACAGCAGTGTCACCCACCTGAGGCGGAGGCAAATTGCTACCCTGCCGAGGTGGCAAAGTCTGTTTGCTTAACTTTTTCTTTTTATGGCTAGAAGAAGGACTTACTGTGCTACTGCTAGTTTGTTTCATGGTCAAGCCAGAAATGGTTCTTCTTTCTTTGTAACAGAAACTAAGCAGTACAAGCCAGTAAAAATACACTAAAATGTACTTTATTACACTTTGACAGTCCCAAAATTAAAAGAAACACAGGTTCTTCAGAGAAATACTTATTTTTTTATTTATTTAACATTTGTTAAGCGGGAAAGTCCGACTTAGAATAAAACCAATTTTCAGTGGAGGCCCGGGGAGAAACACTCCAGACGCATGTCTTTGTAACGTGGGAGGAAACAGGAGCACCCAGTGGAAACCCACATGAACACATGCAGACTTCACACAGAAGTAACCCCAGGGAAGAATTGAACCAGAGAAACTCTTGCTATGAGGCAACAATGCTACTGCTGAACCACTGCACCATCCACAAATGGTTTTAGAATGTTTTCAACAACTTTTAAACTGACAGGAAAAATTGCATTTAAAAGTGTAGTTAGGTCTTGTGACAGTCAATTAAAACACAAACTTCTAGTAAAAAAAAAACAACTTTCCTAACCAGGAAGTTTTTTTTTTGTCCACATTACCTTGTAGCTTTTTTGGCATTTTTCTATCACACACTAACCCTGACACTCTGGGCCAGTTGACTGCAGCCCCTCTTATACTAGCTTTGCCCTTCTCATTTAGATTTCTCTTCTCCTTAGCCATCCATCACAGATATTTGAAACTATTAGCCTGTTCCACTATTTTCCTTCAATTTCAATTTTCAGATGCTTTTGATTTCCCACATTTGTTGTCATAACAACTATCTTATCTGCATTCAGTTTTATCCTGTGTGCCTTCAGTTTTGTATTCTATTCCCCTATCATTTGCTGAAGCTATTATTTAGAGGCTGACTCTATTGCTATATCATCTGCAAACAGCATTTTTGTTAATCTGTCTCCTCCAGCCTATTTGCTAATATAGTCTATCACCAGAATGAGCAGCACCAGTCTCAGACTCCCACTGTGGAATCATATATAAATTCTTATGCCATTCCAACTTGTGCCACTGGGTCCTTATACATAGCTTATATTAATTATGCCAGTATTTCCAGGACTTCTAAATATCATAGGACCATACACGACAACGTTCTTGGACTTTGTTATATATCTTAATATAATGTATTTTTGAAATCCAGACCAGAAAAATACAAATTAATCTTTTCAATTTTTTTTGGTATGTACAGTTTTTATTTTTATATATGTTGCATATTGTTGTTATTTTTGCATATACCAAGGTGTTTTAGGGGATTGTTCCTTATATCGTCCAGCTAAACAGTGATTTTATACAATGTAATTCTGAAATGATATTGAAACTGACATGATTTGGTAAGAGATATTTGATGAAGTTTTCTTGTTATTAAGTTAAAAACTTAACAATTTTGTTCTATTAAACTATATTGCAAAACTAGTGTGTTCTGGATATTAATTTTTTTGTTTAATTTGTACAAGTCTCCTACCTTGCAGTCCTAAAAAAGATTAGCAGTCAGAACTGTCACAAGCAATCTTTTCACATGAAATAAGGACTGTAAAAATTTGACCATCAAAAAATGTAGAGGGATGTTTGTGAAGTTATAGCCCTTATTAACCTCCAAGAACACAAAGACCATGAGGAATACCACATGAGTAAATGCTCAACCACAAAAGAAATATTTTACACTTTTATTACCACACAACATGGTAGTTAAGTACTTTTATCTGTACAGACATCATTGAAACTACCAAACATTTCCCTTCACATGATTATATACATGCGAAAATTAACCAATAACATTCAAGACATTCAGTAAAAAATGTTAAAACAGATGCATTATAAAAATGCAACCTACTGTTAAAATTCTCTGAATACATGAATACTGTTAAAATACTCTGCTTAATATGTACAGTGATGAAAAAAATCATTGACTAAGAATTATAATGTCACCAAAAGAAAAAATCAAAAAAGATGTAAATATGTATTTTAGAAAAAAAAGATGTATAAAATAGTATTTTTGTAAATATACCACAGTGAAATTATGATGCAATCCAATAGTTGCACAATGTTTCTGCATATTCTACACAACAAAGGAAACAGTAGGGATTAATCACTGAAGTCTGTGGAACACAAAGTTAAATTAAGAGAGATATAAAATGTCCTATTTTCATCTGTCAGACTATATGTCTTCCATTTTAAGTAAGTAATAATTCATGGGCTGAAGCTGAAAAGAGACCCAGAAAGGTGACCCAGAAAGAGATGATAGGCCACTGTGTTAAGAGGGCTTTGATAAGGAAAGAACCAGTGATCAGATTAGAGGTTATACACAGACTGTCACAAGACTCAGAACATTTTGGAAATAAATAATTTGTTTACATAGTCAAGATTATTTTTGAATGGTTTCTGGTTGATTTTTGTTACTGCACCATTTAGAGTTCACAGACATAGCAGAACAGTAGAGCACTTACTGCTGGATTATTTATTTATTTTTATTTTATTTACTTTTTTTTGAGGAATGTTAACTCATACAGTCCTACACTGCAGGAGACTAATTACTTTCATGTTAATGCCAAAAGTCTTTCAGGTGATGGTGATTTTTATGTTGCAGATGATGATTTTATGTTGAAGATGTATGGAAGAATATTATCTTACATACCAAAAATTACTAGGCCTGGAGTCAAATACAGGATTGTATTTCTGTGTGCAGCAGGGCTGCCCAAGGTATCAGTTGGGTAATTGTTCATCAGTTTATGATCTTTTCAATGATGTATGAAATGTTTGGGTACCACACTGCTGTTTTGTGAGAGTGCACAATCTATTCAAATACTGCTAATTATGTATATATTTCACAATATTTCAAAACAATATTAAGCTACAAATCTACACATTGAATGGCATATATCAGTGGAAATGTATAAGAAGAAACCATTTTGACCGCTCCAGTGGCATAGAGGGATAAGGACTTGACTGTAGCCCAAGTTAGTGACTCGGGTGACTGATGGAGTGGCAGGGAAGGATAGGCATGTCTGTCCTGGGTGGGATGGAATTCATCATTGATGTTCTCTAAGGGGAGGCATGGTCAATAGATGGATGTTGCCTTTTTATGTAGTCAATGAGCGCAGGAGGGGGGGAAGTGAGTGGGTACAGTACATAAAGACCAAAAAAAAAAAACACAGATACACAGACAGCCGAGACCATAGGACATCCTCAGGATCCATGTCTGGCCCCAGCAATACCACATTGCAGTCACATGCACATAAGTATGTGTATGTGTATGTCTGTGATAGACTGACACTCTATCCAGGTCCCAGGATTAAATTCTCTGCATTATACCTATTGAATGTTGGGAGAGGATCTGCCTCTCCAACAACCCTAAACTGGATTAAGAAGGTAACTTTGAAATTAATGTATGCATGAATAAATGGATGCATGATTGAATGCATTAATAATTTAAAAAGACAGCATTTTTTTATTACAGATGTGCTCTATTTAATTTACTCAAGTCAGTTTTTATTCCGTCAGTTTAGCATGTCAATGCTATGATGGAATATTAGAAGTACTGAGAAAGTTTCTATAGAAATATTTGTCTGAGTACAAAGACAGGACAAAATCCTAATAGCAGACAAACTAAATGGTCTATTTGTACAAAAATAAACAAATAGATACACTGCATAACAGGCTTGTTTACAAGCTTCTGCTATACCGCTCCTTTAAAACTGTCAGTGTTCATCTAAGTGAAATGACATTTTCTAACAGAGGACTGCCTGCTTCATATATTCAACAACAAGCATGCAAGCATAAAGCTGAAGGGTGACCTTTCAGCTGTGGGAAAGAGTGATGGAGACAAGAATTAACTTCTTCAAAAGGTCAGGCTGCTTTCTACTGCCTAGCAGCATATCACCGTTCTATATTTCCAGGAGGCTGAATTAACTTTGCAAGCAGATCGCCATGTTTTAGAACATGCAACTTACCTTTGTCTGAATTATGAATTCCATGTTGACTCAAAGAGATAATTTATTGCAAAGTAAGTCACTTGTTGTCTGTTAGGAGAGTAACTAACTACCACATTTTCTATGGTTATTGATGGAGCTGGAGGATTAGTTGCTTCTATATTTTGAGAGACATTACGAATTATTTTGGGAGAGTCTCTCTATAGTGAAATGACAGTAATGTTTGTTAGTATCTTAGGAATGTGTAATCTTTTTATTACAGTACTTGAAATTAATATGTCTCAGGTTTGTCAGCTACAGTGATGATACCATCGTATCGGAAAGCATGCCTTACTGTAAGATACAATGCGGCTTTTACATCTGGCTTTTAGAATATTGTCTACAGCTAGAAGTATACATGTATACTTTTAATTTCATATGTAAGATAAAATATACCTTTACTGATGTCATTTATCTGGCAGTATTTGTGTTATGCCTTCAGAGGCAGCTCAATGAAACTAAAGCAATAAGGCAGTTATGAACTTTTACTTGAATTTATACTATTTCCATTCTGCTCAGTGAGCTTCTTTTTTGTTTTCTTTCAATTATTTTACCTGCCTTCAGGAAACTGTCACAAATGCACCTGGTATAGTGCATCCCTTCTGGCACTATTTTTATTTTACCCTATTTATGTAAGAAATAACAAATATTGTTAGCAACAAAGCATTGATACAAAATCTGTAATCATCAGGCAAACTAACTGTAAATAGTTTAAAATCACAGGAAAAGGCAAACAATACATATTATGCTGAGGATATTTCAATAATCAAACTGCAAATGGAAATGAATGTCTATTTGAATGTAATAGTGCCATCAGAGTGTTATAATTTGGGAGAGGCACATCTCATTCAGTGTATATTTTTGTTCAGATTTATTTACTTATGTTTATGAATGCATGTATGTATGTATTTATTTATTTATTTTTTTTGGCATGCACTACAATTTTCTCTGCAACTGTGGAGAGTAGACAAACAAAACAATATATGTCATACAAATTCATTCCATTCAAGTTTGCTTTTTAAGAGAATACTTATATCTGTATATTCTCAGCTACCCCATTTTCTAGCATCAAAGTACTTGTTTATTTTTTAACAATACTCGCAGAGAAGATTATTACTTGAAGCCAGGGTGAGCAGCATACAGTAATTAGCATGCACGTTTCTTAAACATGACCAATGTGATAGTTGCTGTATCACAAATCTTTCTTTATAATGCTCCTGTTCTTCCAGTCTGTTCTCTTTCAGCTGCCATAGTGTTGCATCCTTCCTGGAAATGTGCTAATTTTACAATATAAATCTTCTAGTGTGATTAAAATATTTCTTCTTCTTTTTATCAATTTATAAAATGTTCCACAATGTCAAGGATTTAACATAAATATCTTCTACTCCCAAGTACACACCTCAACCTTCTAATAAACCTTTA
This sequence comes from Protopterus annectens, assembly GCF_019279795.1. NCBI lineage: Eukaryota > Metazoa > Chordata > Ceratodontiformes > Protopteridae > Protopterus > Protopterus annectens. Next base: position 1,689,447,959 of record NC_056731.1, on the reverse strand, counting down.
TGCACTTTCCTAGCCTGAATGAGACTGAATATTATAATCCTACTAAACTTACAGAGATGCATGTTTTGCATCAAACCAAGTCTAAAGTAAATATAAAGGACACTGATATCACTTATAACTAAAATAACTGGTCTTCAATAACAAGGCAGGAAGTTTTGGGAAAATTCAGCACTATACTCCCAGTCCAAACAGTCAGACTAAGAAAACTGTTAAGAGATGCAGCTTAGCAAGAATGCCACTGCAAGTATATTGTATACCACAGAGAAATAAAAGGAAAATGTCTCATAAAACATGTTAGACAAGGAGGGGCTGTGAAACTCATTTTGGGAAACAAGACACACTGAACACATCAGGGTACACACTGAAATGTGTCATTGGTGAGAAGAGCAAGGTAAAATATGAATAAGTAACACTATTTTAAATTGTAGACTTCAAGATATTAAAATGTCAATCCTGAGAAACTGTTTAAAGCCAGTCACTGGAAAGGTGAGATGGGCTGCTATGGCATCCTACTAATGTGACTCTTGTCTATCACAGGTTATACTACATTCAGGTGTGCAAAATGTGCTATTAATGGAATAATGGAAACTGTTTTGTAAAATTTTAGGAAGCAGTAGAATGCAGGGTTGGCAAATTTGCACAACTTCTCTTCAAGAAAAAAAAATACCTATAAAACCAGCTCCCTGCTTTTATCTGTGTTATTAATTTGTGCTAATATACTATGCTTCAAGCCAATTTAGCCTTTTGAGGGCCAAGAAGTGGTGTGTCCTACTAGGGTAGTGTGTGGCAAATTTGGCTATTTTATTGTAGCACAGTTATAGGTTAGACATTACAGTGGAGTAGTCAAAGCTGAGGAGTCATATAAGATGGTTATTAGGTAGATTGAGGCAATGCTTATTCTTGCAATATCTGTGAGGAAAGGTTTTATGTGATAGCGTCTGTACAGATTTTGGTTTGTTGTTTTTCATGACTAGCAGTATATGATGATCCAATTTCATTTCGCCAGCTATGATAACTTTTAGAAACTTGACCACACATGCTAAATTTCAATATTATTCATAAAGCTTATAAGAATATGTTTTTTTTTAGTCTTGTATTGTTTATGTATGAATAACAATAGTTTTGTTCTTTTTAGGGTCAAGAAGAAGATGGGAATTTCAGTAGATAAGAAGAATTTGTGGGTCATTGCTGGAAAGCAGGTAGATTTTTGCACGTTATCTTCCTGTTATGGGGTTTTGAGTTTTGATCAACTGGAAGCAACAAACAGTAGATATCTAAACATACACTTCTTACTCAGATACCATTTCAGTTAAGTCAACGCTTTTCATTAATAAATTTTTAACTGCATAATCAAATCAGTTTGAATCATTCCTATATCACTTTGCAACATTTGCTTATAGATAGAGGTGCCATACTTCATATGCATTTGTGAATCACATATGACTCACATGATCTTACACTAAACAAAACACACTAACACTTTACAATATATATCTTATGAATTCTACTGAGGGTCTATTCTGTATATCTGACTCATACAAACAGACAAAAAGTTTCATCTAGATATCACCGCTTTGAAAAGTTTTGCATGCAATCACAGTTAATAATTTCTAGGGGAATTTGATATCCTGCTGCAACATGTACTTTTAATTTTATTTTGATTTGCTAATTACATTTTTTGCTGGTTTTGTAATATGAAGCACTAACAAATTTGCATATTTATAATTTACACATTTTAATTGGATTTTATACTGTTGTGTGTGCATATTTTTGTCATTTATCTCTGTTGGGTATCTATCTATAGCAGATATTCCTGAGGCTATTATGGGAGAAGAATATGTTAATGCACTTTGTGTGGCCTTAACATGTATAAACAGCTATGTAAAAAATAACAACACAAAGGTTAAGTATGTAAAACAAATAAATATCAGAACTTTTTCGAGATACAGCATTTTAAGTCTTATGGTGTTACTTCTGCAGTGTTGTAATTAATATCCATGTCAGTTGTACATTTAATTTGTATTGAAAATGATTGCTTCTCCCTTGACAATTCAATAAATTTAAAACTTAATGATATAATCCTTGAATTAAAATTTAACCATTTATGTGCAATGATTTATGAGTTGGGTTTAAAGAAGGCAACCAAAATATAACAAAAAAGTATTGTAAATCTCAAGAAGTTTAAAAAATTTCAGTGCAAGCACTATGAATAATTATTGGCTAGGATTCAGAAAGGCTTACCACCAGGAATAGTTATGCCTTAACATGAGTAATTTCCACCTTATGGGAAGCTTTTCCAATTCACAGACTTCCCTACCCCTGAAGAAGTAGCCTCAGTATGACAGGCAACCTCACTGATAGAGGTTGATGCTAATATAGCAGTCCAGGAGGAAGACTAATGGTAATTAGCCATGTGCTGTGCCTCAAAAATGTCATCTGCTACCAAGTTATGTTTCTGGGCAATAAACAATTTTACTGTTGGAGGAAAAAAAGAGTGCAGTCAGAAAACAATGGCCACTCATTCACTGCTATGGAAGCAGTCTCTATTCCGGTATTCCAGTCTGTATATATATATATTGGCATGTGTCTGTTTGTGTATGTGCATGTCTGGTGAGCATAAATACAGCTGGAAGAATGTGTGTGTGTCAGGGGGTGCTGCAATGGGGGGTAGGGAATTAAGAGTCTAAATGTGTGTATGTTTATTTTTATTTATTTTATTTTATTTTACATTTGTTGACCGGGCTAGTCTGGTTGGATACATGTCCATTTTCAGCAGAGGCCCGAGGAGAAAAGCTCCACTAAATACTAAGTACATTACAAAATATCACAAATGTTTATAAGTAACAAATTAGAAAATCATAACAGCACACAGAATGCAAGATAGATTCAAGGAGAAGCACATTTCGATGAGCAGTTAATACCATATTAGCAATTTTACATAGAATGTAATTAGTACTGTAAAAGGAGAAGAAATAAGACAGATACTAATGGGAAGAGTGAAGGAGAGATATAGTATGAGAAAGAAAAAGGTTAGCCTGGTGTACTGCAGGAACAAAGCCAATGATTTAGGTAGTACAGTTTAATTTTCTGTTTGAATTGAGGCAGGGATGTAGTCAAAGTTATGTCACAAGGTAAGAGATTCCAGCTTTTACCTATAGTGTTAGTGAAAAGAGAACAACCTGCTGTGTTGTTTGCCTTTATTGATTTAGTCATAAGTTTACTAGAGGAGCAAAGCGAGTTCAGATTATTATACGGGATTAGGAGTTGAGAGAGTATAGGGGTGTTGTCAGGTAGGTGTAATATGTTGTGGGCTATAGTGAGTTGAGGAATTTTTAGGTAGTTTTGTAATTGAGCCAGCCAAGTTGCTTTAGATTTATACAGTGGTGGGTCCTAAAGGGGTTACATATGTTATTATAGCAAGTTTCAAGTTTGTTAAGATTGTTTTTCTTGAGGTTGGTATAAATGGGAGAAGCATATAGGAGAGTAGATAGGAGATGGGTTTGAGCACATTTGGTTCTTGTTGCTGGGGTTAGAAAAGGTTTAATACGATATAGGGATCCAATTTTTTGTTAACAACCTTGATGGTGTTGTTTATGTGCTGATCGAAGGAAAGATGATTGTCAATGGTTATTCCAAGAAGTTTAGTAGTTGGATCAGGTGAGATGATAGTGCCATTATTAGAAGAAATGGTAAAGTTTAAAGGGGGACCGAGAGGTGGGGAGAAGAGGAGGAGTTTAGTTTTTTTTGCATTTAGTAGGAGAAACCGTTTAGAAAACCAAGTTTCTACTTTGTTAAAGGTATTTTGTGTTAACGAGGTCAGTTCAGTAGAAGAAGGTGCGGAGCAGATAAGGGTATGTTGGAGTGTACATGTGAATTAATGAAGTGTCTGTGAGTGTGCTGTACTGTTGGGTGGTGCTTCTTTTTGCTGAGTGGCTCTGTGTGTGTGTGTGTGTGTGTGTGTGTGTGTGTGTGTGTGTGTGTGTGTGTGTGTGTGTGTGTGTGTGTGTGTAGGGGTGTTTTTGCGAATGTGATGCATGGCCCACAAGGGAGCGCTCTACTTCCATCATATCTGAATGTGCTAGTGTTAGAAAAGTATGATTCAAAGATATGCTAATGAACCAGTTTGAATCACAGGGATCATTCTTACTATATATTCTGAAGTTAGTAGTTTCTTTACAGAGGGTTGTGACTGTCCTATCCATAATCATTCAGTTACTCTTCAAAATGTTCATTTGTTTTTCTAAAGGCTAATGTTAGACATGAGTGTAAGAAGGTACTTGTTTTTTATTTTCATTCAAGATAGTGAAGGTGAGTGTCTGATGTAAAATGTTAATAAGAGGAGCCTGATTAACTGCAATCCTTTAATCAACAGAAACATCTTACTTCCATTGAATTTAGTACTTTGCTTCCTAGTCTCAAAAGAAGTACAGAGAAGCATTTGGCTAATTTTCAACCCATCTAGTGCCAGGTTATAGCGAACCAGATCCACAAGCATGTCCAAAGAATTGATGTAGGTTTCTAGTTAATGCAGCATTTGAACTGGATGCTGCTGATTAAAAGCTTTTGTTATATTGCCAATAATAAAGTATAAAAGAAACATAATAAACATCTGTATAAGCTGTCCATCCACATCAAATTATATCTGACTCCTCTAGGGATTCCATGAACAGCTACAATTATTTATATAGTTTGCTAGGCATGGAGAAACAGACATAGATTTTCACACAATCTTATTATGTGGTATGTGCAAATGTAGCACTATTTGAAAAAGGATGCCTTAATGCTAGAAAGGAATGGGAGGATTGCCTAATTTATTCGATTCCCTGATTTTGACTAAAGTTGACAAAAATACTGAAGCAAATATAAGTGTATGTTTGTGGGAGGAGTGGTTGTGCAGACGTCTCCCATTAGGTAATTGAAGCAGGACATAGGGCGGAGTAGAGACAAGAATATGCAGGGTGCAATGGCAGGAGTAAAGCTCCTACAGGGGTGCTATGTCCAGGAAAAAGGGAAAATATCATCCATCAGATGTTTTTCCTACAGTGCTTATTTATTAGAAACTAACAGTCTTATGTAGGCTAGCAGCTACAGGACAACATAAAGACTGAGTGAGTAAGGTGGGGTGAGAGGAAAAACAGATACACATAAAAGAGGCAGAGATAGAGGCACGGAAGAAGGGGAGTGTGAATGATGAAGGAACATTTCCCACTAGAATGTAGTACTCTTGGATATTCTGATTAATATAACACTTCCTCTAGTGGCAAAATGTGACTGGATAAATGTTTTAGACTGAGTGAATCTGTGAGTATTTAGATTATTATTATTTATTTTGCTTTTGTTTGCCTAGTTTGTCATCTGGGTTTAGTCAAAAATCATTTTGCAGAGGTGACCCAGGGAGAAAAGCTCTAATATATTGGAAACATTTTTAAAGAGACAATCAGTAATACATACAAACAGACATTAAATAATGTACAATAGTAATTACACATGCATTTACTAGTTAGATTAAATTCATGTGAAAGTCGACAACTATTGCAGTTTAAAACATACTTATGCATTAGTAGATGTTGAACACTGAGCATTTGAAGAGGTGAATATATATACACATACATGTACGTGTATATATATCTATACATATCTAATCTATATATATCTATAGCTATATATATATATATATATATATATATATATATATATATATATATATATATATATATATATAAAACAGAAACAGTAGTGCCCAAAAAGTCAAAAATGAGAAAAATAGTTGTTTATCTTGACAATTTTCATCATCAATAATATTTTTCATTATTATTATTACTATCATTATTTTTCATTTATTTTTATTTTTATTTTTTATTTTTATTTCAATGTTTATTTCTATTTTCATTTTTATTGTTTTTTGTTTCACTCTGGACAGCATACACATATCAAACTTGTTGATATAATAACCATTGTTGTGATATTTAATACATCAGTTATTTTTTACATCACTACCATGGAGCATCAGTTTGATTAGACATTTGACTTGGTTCTGTGATACAATTTTGTTTGTTTAGTGGTTGAGGTTATAAAAATTGCTTTTCTTGTATTATATTCACTTTTGACTGTGATTTCCATTTTTGATTTTTAGTGCCTGCATGCACAGTTACACCAGTGTTGTTATCTATCCACTTATTGATTGGGAAGTTTTTGTTTGTTTCTGGTTGAACAAATTACACAGTTACTTTGAACATACTACATATACTTACATTCCTTGTTTACACAATGACTTTTTTGGTGCACTTACATGGTTGCACTTCTGTTTGCTTCAGCATACAAGGTTTGAAAGTATTTTGTGTTGTTAATTTTTACATAATTTTTACATACTGCCCTATTTGGAGCTTTTATATAGTTGCACATTTGTCTGCTCCAATACCTAAGGCTAAAAATATTTTTTACATGTACTTGTATATTTTAAGTCATAGATTTGTTATTATGTGTTGTTTTAAAGTATTATTAGCATTTTTAGTTGCATTACAATATCAATGTAGGCACACTGATTTTATACTTGTGTATAACTTTAAATTTTCTATGACAATGAATTTGATTCAATCAGCTGACTGCTAGATCAATCACATGATTCTCAGAAGTTATATAAGCTGTTTTTAAATTCATTTGGTTTTAGTCTGATGAAGCGGATGGTAGATCCGCGAAAGCGCTTACTAATTTAATAAACTCCACTAACTGATATATTTGCTTTTCTACTGGTTTTGACCTCCATTGGTCTTACATTTCATGAATCTTGTGTTTGTCTTACATTTCATGAATCTTGTGTTTGTGAACTTTGGACTAATTTCATGACCAAGCCAAACTTTGTTTGCTGTTGGATTAGCTGTTGAATGATACTTTATGCTGCTGCTGTTTCGTTTGGATTACTTACATGACCACGCCTATCATGCTTGTTGATGGACTAGATTTCTAATGACACAACTTTGTCACTGTGCCTCCCTCAGCAGAAGTTTTCTGTGAGTATTTTTCAATTTTGAATTTTGGTAGTTCCACGCGGAAGGGCATTATTTTTCATATATATATATATATATATATATATATATATATATATATATATATATATATATATAATTATATATGGATTCCCTTCACAACCTCAAAGTTTTAAAACTCCAAACTGCAAATGGTGGAGACCATAAGATCGAAGTTTTGAAACTTTGAATGCAGATCACCGTACAGCACAGAATGGGAAATTTACTGTTTTCTTCACTGTAGTGTGATCTCAAAGTTAATATATTTATTTAGCAGGGGTGTGGGGAGTCTAGGGGGACTTGTCCCCTTGCCAAAATATAATTTTTTTTTGTTTTCATTTTTTTACAATTTTGAAGTTTCAAAACTTTGATCTTGTGGTCTTGACCATTTGTAGTTCGAAGTTTTGAAACTTTGTGCTTGTAAAGTAGATCCATGGTTCTGAATTCACCCTTTTCTTCCAAGTTGGAAGTCTATTTCAGGTACCTGGATGACATTTTTATTTTGTGGAAGAGTGACTTGGAAGAGTTAAAATCATTCATGAATTACTTAACTCACTCTATTGATTTCTTAGAATTCACCCATCAGTACAACAAATAGACCATAGACTTTCTTGACATCATGTTATATAAGAACTCTGGGGACCTCAGGTATGAATCTAACATATTTAGAAAGAACACATTTTCAAATGCATATTTGCATTTTGACAGTCAACACACCATATGGCAAAAAAATAATTTACTGAGGGGACAATTAATTAGACTCAGCAGACTGGTTTCTGATTATACACAATTTCAGAGGTCAACGTATTGTGTGATATGTTCAGAAACAGGGGTTACTCCCAGAATATGTTAGATGAGGTTAGTCGACTTGTTATGGAATATTGGAATTCTTGCTTTGGTACCATTATTAGACAGTCTAAATATATGGTGGGCACAAAGAATACCTATGTGCAAAATGTCAGTTTGAGTCCTGGTGACCATATAGTAGAGACATTCAGTCTTTAAAGAATACTATTAGTGGTCATTGGTGTACTATCTTTGGAAGTCTTGGGTTAACTAACAAGCTGGTGGGCAGCCCAGATTTGTTTTTAAGAATAACAAAAACTTCAAAACATTATTTGAATTTAGTGGAAGCTGCAAAGGTAAATTTACTAAAAATTGGGGGGGATGAAACAGTGTAGAACGTGCAAGCAGTGTAAAGACATTCTAGAAGGTAGTAGCTTCTCAGTACATGGTTCTCCAAAATGTATTACAGTCAAAGGCAGATTTGAGTGTAACACAAAAGGGGTAGTGTATATTGCCTTCTGTTCATCTTGAATATTATTTTATGTTGGAAGACTGTTGGGCCTTTAAAGATAATAATTTACCAGCATGTATATGCAATCAGTAAGACACATCAATTCAATGCCCTTTATAAGCATTTGTTGCAATGTGATGACTTAAAAAAGTTTTCTTTCACTATTTTGGAGAAAGTAGAACACTTCGAAAGAGGTGGTGACTGGGAAACATTTGTTGAAAAGCAAGAGCTCCACTGGCAAATTTTACTGAATACCCCCCCAGGCATTAATGATTTAATATCTATTAAGTCTATTTTGAAAATCAAATCTAATTGCCTGTCTTAATGTGGCAAGGTCAAGGACGTTTATAATGTCCAGTACTTTTATATGTATATTTTATGACAGATTTGTTTTAGACATCTACCAACTTTTTTTCATTTTATTCTTATGAAAGCTTTTAAATATATATAGTTTTTATAGATTAATTATTTGAAGTAACATTTATTGACATATATTCATTTTATGCAACAGATTTTATGTAAGTATATTTTATGTAAGTATTTTTTAAGTCTGCACTTCCAGAGCTACTTTTAAGTGTGTATTTAAGAGCGTGTGTTTCTTTAAATATTGCTGATCCAACCATGGAGCCTCTTTCTGAGTCTTTAAAAGGAAGGAAGTTACTCTGTTACAGTTTCTGATGAAGTTCCTGTGTTTTGGAAGGAAAGCGCTAAAACTGTGTTGAATAAACATTTGACTGGGACTTTTGGTGCAGCGTTTTTTTTTATTTTCATGTTTACATAGTACACTGTTGTGGTTTATTTTATCCAGTTTTGAAACTTAACTATTTTTATATTGCGATGATAAAGTTTCAATAAGGGATGAAAGTGCTTTATATATATATATATATATATATATATATATATATATATATATATATATATATATATATATACATACATACATACTTTTTTTTTAAGTGGTTTTACTAAATAAAACATTTGCTGCTCGCGACCTTCTGCCTTGGATTTGTTTTGGTTATATCACTGTTGTTAGTCCATCAAGAACTATTCTGTAATTCATTTGAACTTCAAGATGGATGAGAGGGATGGTGGCTGGCAAAATAAATTAGAGGTTCAGGAAATAAAATGGCAGATAAAGCTTAATTCTTGCAAACCTCCAGGTTTGAATGATAATATGAATATTGTCAGTATTTTAAAAGTAAGGTCAGCTATTTTATAAAGGGAAGTTGTGACAGAATGTGGAAATTTTTTTTTCAGGGTTTGTTTGGTAAGATTAATCTAATTTTGTATCTTACATTATAATTTCAAATGAAGTAGAGGATATGCTTTGATTGCCTTTTTAATTTAAATTGGTTCTAATAACATCTTTTAAATAAATGAGGCAAACATACTAAACCCATCCAACTTTGAGCTGTGTATCATTTGCTTTCCTGTTTATTGATTAACAATTTATTTATTTATTTTACATTTGTTGACTGAGATAGTCCGACTGGATACATGTCCATTTTCAGTGGAGGCCCAGGAAGAAAAGCTCCAAAACACAATGGATAGAAATGATATAGATAACAGATAAGCATACTACACAGAAAAGTTATATTGTGAATACATAACACAGGCAAGTTACATACATTGGTCGAGCAAGCAATTATACATAAGTTCATTTTAATATAAGTAGATTGAATAATACAATTGTGGTATAGCACTTAAATAGTGGAGATAGTGTTAGTCTGGTTTAGAGCAGGGACATAGCCAGTGTGATTTAAAATATTTTTTGAGACTTTTTTTGAATAGAGAAAGTGAGGATTCTAGATTAAGGTCTGCAGGAAGTATGTTCCAGATTTTGCCCACGGCGTTGGCAAACAGAGTATCCCCAGCTGAGTTATTGGATTTGAATGTTAGAACCAGAAGTCTGTTAGATGCGTGAAGTGGTCTGAGTTTACTACAGGGGCTGATGATGTTTTTAAGTGCAGGTGTATTTTCCTGTTGGTTGAGGACTTTCTCTGCTACTATAAGCTGGCTGAATTGCACTAGGGTGGGTAGTTCAATCCACCCTAGGAGATTTAGGTTTTGACAATAATGTGTCCTATATGCCAAGCCTGTAGCAAATCTAGCAATGTGGTTGTAACAGCAGGGTAGTTTGTTAAGATTGTTTTTTTTTCAAGTTTGTGAAAAGAGGGGAGGCATAGACAAGGGAAGAGAGTAGCTGAGAATAGGCAATAGCAGTTCTGGCATGAGGAGTAAGGAAAAGTTTGATCTTCTAAAGGGAGCCAAGTTTTTTATTAATGGTTTTGACAGTTTGATTGACATGAAAATCAAATTTGAGGTTATTGTCTACTATAACTCCCAGGAGTTTGGTTTGGACATCCGGGGAGATGATAGTGCCATTATTAGATTTTATGGTAAAGGAAGGAGGGGAGGACCTTTGATTGTGGGAGAAAAGAAGAATCTTAGTGTTATTGGGGTTTAAGATAAGACAGTGATTTGTGAACTGATTTTCAACAGTATTAAAAGTATTCTAGGTTAATGTCAGAAGAGTTGTTGGGGAGGTGACTGAACAGATCAAGGTGTAGTCATCTGCATATTAAATGAAGGTAGCATTAGGGATGATTGATTGGAGGTCATTAATAAAGATAGAGAAAAGTAGGGGTCCTAGAATAGAGCCCTGGGGGACTGCAAGGGTGATGGGTAGATAGCTTGTCTTGCCAAAGGACTGCTTGTTGTCTTCCAGACAAGTAAGATTGAAACCATTGGAGAGAAAGGTGGTCTAAGGAGAAGGTCTTCAGAGTTTGAATGAGTAATCGGTGGTTAACCATATTGAAAGCCTTGGAAAGATCAAGCAAGAGTGCTGAGGATAATACATTGTTGTTGCAGTTGTGGTTAATGACATTAGAGAAAGAGAGTAGAGCTGAGGTGGTACTATGGAATGGCCTAAAGCTGTGCTGAGAGTCATCTAGCAGCTTGTTTTAAATAAGTTGTTGGACACATTTCTCCATAATTTTAGCTAGTGTTGACAAAATACCTTTAGGTCTGAATGTTGACAGTTCAATGGAGCTACCTCCTTTATGGAGGGGGATAACATAGGATATTTTCCAGATTGAGGGAATGGTAGCTTCAGAAATAGTTCTATTGATCAAGAGAGAGGTAGGGTATGTTATGACATCCTCAGCTTTTTGCAAATACTCTGCAGGGAAGAGGTCAGCAGCTAGGGTGGTACGCTTTAGTTTCTTGATTGGAGCTTTGATTAATGGAGTGGGAACAGGTTGAAAACTAAAAGAAAGTAGAGTACTGGGTATATTAGTCTCTGAATTACAGGTGGTAGGAGTGAGTTGCCTAGTTAGAGACTGGGATAGTCTCTGTGAAGAAGCTATTGAAGGTATTTGCTGTGTCCACCAGAGATTTATGGTTAGATGCACATGGGGTTGGAGTAGAGGTTTGGCCTGGGTGCAAAAGTTTGTTTAATCCAGCCCAGAACTTTTGAGGTTTGCTGTGATGTTTTTGTTGCAAATGGCAGTAGAAGTTTTTTTTTGTCTAGAATGATAGATTTTTTAGTGTCGTTCCTTAGATGTCGATATTTAAGTTGATCATGGGGGGCTTTTGTTGAGTGTCAAGTGGCCCATGCTTTGTTTCTGAGTGTGATTTCAGATTTGGTTTCTTCTGAAAGCCATGGTGCAATTTTTGTTTTTGTACTAATAGAGCGAGCAGGGGAATGAGGATCAAGGATAGTCAGGAATTTAGTACTGAAGTGATCTACTGCTTCATGAGTGGAAGTTGTTTTAGAGCTGACCGATTGCAAACATTGAGTTCATTTTGGAAGTTAGTGAGGTTAAAGTTCCTATTGTTTCTTATTGTTTTATAGATGGGCTGGTGGGGGTTATCTTCCTTGAGCTTAATTATGTATGTAAGACAGTGGTCACTTATGTCTGTTGTTATGTTTTACAAATTGAAACTGTAAGTGTGATTACTGATGGACATGGTGCTCTAAGGTAGTCTAATGCTGTTAAGATTTTTTTCCTGTTATGATTTATTTGTATTGACACAAACTCCTATAAATAAATAAATACATAGATACCTAAGATTAGAATGGCAGTATCTTAAGCAGCAATGCATGCCCTACATGATACCTTCACTGTGAACATACATGATATGGTGGTATTCAATGATTTGTGATTAAACCATATGTGAATTCCATCCACTGTCATAAAGACATGTCCCCACTTCCAGATCCATTGGTCAGAATGCAGCTGTTTGCATTCCAGTCAGCTGCAGAAAAGAATGACTTGACATTTTTCTCACTTCATCTAGTTCTAGTGAAGATTAGGAGGATTTTACACTTTCTTAATTTGAAATATAACTCTCTGCAGTAGTATGAATGCATCATCTGCCTTCTCTTAGCTGCATTACATCATTCATAAATCTACTTTTTTGTGTTGTTTTTTAGTAAGGATCTGATTATTGGTAGACTGCAAGAACTAACATAATGAGATGCAGATAAGACAAAACACTTGAATGAAGTATAGGGCATATAAATTAGCTTCTTTTTCTGAAACGCATACAGTAAGTAGGGGTACTTTGTAACACTGCATTCAGTAAGGCGTATCAAAAATGTTGCTGTCAGTGGCAAGTCTGATCATTATTACGAGCTTTGACTTCAATGTATGCTATCAACAGAAAGAATCCTCAGCCCTCAAATGTCCAATAAGGTTAAGCAACTGCAGCTGAGCTAAGTAAATTCATTTCTGCTGAGAGAATGCTGTTTAACTAGGCTATGTTCGCCACAAAAATGAGTAAGAATCACCTAAAAACAGTGAGATCAGGGATATAGTAATAGGACGTACACTTGGCTAAACATAGATTGCTCTAGATTGCTAGGAATGAAGGGAGACATCATCCTACCATCCCACTCCACCTCACGTCTGTGTTATTTTTCATTCATTTTCAATAGTAGCTTTAAATAAGCAGAAGAGAAAACTTCACCTGAGGAAAAATTAGGTTAATGCTATGGATAGCACAGTATATACCCTTTCTCAAGAAAGAAAGAAAAAATATTTTGATCAAAAGGGGGAAGAATAAAGAAGACTGTAGAGTAAGATATGTTGTGGTCATTGAACAGCAGTGAGGAGAAATGGAAGTAATCTAGGAGGCTGGCTGTTAGAGGTAAGGCTACATGAAGGTATGATTGCACTTAGAGCAAACTGTACCATAGGTTTATGAAAATGGAATATCTTACTTGCAAAACTCCTTTTTATTTGAGACTTTAAATTGTGGTGGTTGACCTTAGAAGTATGACCTTTGCTGATTTAGTAGACTGTTTCTATAATCTAGCTTCCATTCTATCTCCCTAATTTCATAGAAAGAACTTTGCATTCCTTTTCTGCCATGGCTGCATGTGGCTTTTTATCAAAGTGACCAATAAGTTATTTTATTTGCATTGGATAATGGGAATGATCTGGCTAAGCAGTGCTCATTTTAAGCAGATGAGTAGAAAAAAGTTCCACAAAAACAATTAATAGTCATTAATCCAAGAAATGTTACATTAAATTTATTCACTAAGGGACTTAACAATTTTCCAATCAGGTTTTACAGCTAATAGCAATATGTCATCATTGGCATAGTGGCTCCATCTCCAAGAGAACAACAATCATACATCTCTAGCAAAGAGCTTAGGACAAAGCATAAAGAGTGGACAAATACTGAAAAAGATGCAGTTCGCAGGAGTTGAGTAATTGTTGGTTTGTGCAGTGGACAGACAAATACTTTTTTCCTTAACTTCTTCAAATTTGTAGCTATCCATTGAGCAGAATGTATCAAACTAACTAATCACTACTGTCTAGCAGTGAAGTCCGGATAGCAATTATCTCCTTTTTGGAATTGTCTATAACAATAAAATGAAGAGGAGTGTCATTTCCAGTCTTACACCGTGACTCACAGTCCTTAACAAGCGTGAAGTGATGAGTGAGGGAGCATCAGAATGTCACTATGTCAACATAAAAAAGTCTCAAGATGATCAGCTAGGATGTTGCAAGGGAGAAGCTGCAGGCTCTGGGGAGATATGACATCAATAAATGAAACAAAGACTGCTACAAAACTGCTCTAGTAGAGAAAACTCAAAAGTCATTCTCAAAAACCGTGCTTAAAAGTACTGTCATTTAAAGTTCTAGTGATGTTACATTAATTTGAAGCTGTGAGGATTTATTTATGGTATATGTGCAATTGATTTAGTTTTACAGACCCTTGAAAATCATCTTATCTTTGCCAGAAGAGGAGCCAAGCAATTGTAGTAAACCAGTTGCTGCTTTGTTATTTAGGTATGCAATGAACCAACAGAAAAGCCAGTCTCCTAGGGATTTTCAGCTATTGAAGTAAGCATGCATTATCCTTTTATCACAATGCAGGCTTTACATAAATCAAAAGTGAGCGCTTCTATTGTGTTAAGGAATGTATAAATACTATGCATAATTATGTTGCACCTATGGTAGGATACAACCAAATACACCAGTATTTTGTCATATGGAGCAACAAACACTACTGCACAACCACATAGAGTTAGCTGATTTTAAAGCTGAGGCACTAGTTTCTGTGAAAGTGGTGTATGCTTGCCAAGTTATCACCCTGGTATAACAGTAGCTGTAAAACTGTTCAAAAGTAGCAGCATGTTGGAAGGATGTTTATGCATGAAACAAGATTTCATATCTATTTTAGCTATATGTTAATATAAACTTTCCGTAAGGTTCTGCTGAGTTAAGCAAAAAAGGATCACATTTGTAGCATCTTCCATGACTGTTTAATAATCCATTGAGCGAGTCTGAGGGGATACATTGCACACTAGGTTATTGGTCAGAGTATCTAAATCCCTGCAGTCTGCACTGACACACCATGTTTTACATTTTCTCTGTAACTTCCAGGCAGATTTCTTACTGGCGAAAGGTGAATTAGGATGCATTTATATTGTGTATTCTTCACTGCCTGGATCACACCTCACCCACAGTTGCACTCCACAGCTTTTAGTAACTCTGGTCTCAGCCATTATATGCATTTCATTTCTTAGATGTGACTTAGACCATCATATAAGTTACGTATAGTCTTTCCATTCTTGTCAATGGCTTCGGAGAGGCTTTGTTTTCTTATACATATTTGAATATATTTATTTATTGCATTTTGATAACAAGGTGAATCCTTTGGAGAGAAATTTTCTACGCAAGCATGTTCATGAAGGTATTGTCACAAGCTACATAACACTGCACAAGGTATAGAGTTATAGAACATATGCATAATAGTCCATAAACATGAAGCAAGTGTCCCCATGGTACTAGCTATGCAAAAGCATATTTTGTATATCCAGTGTTTAAATGTAAGTAATATATAAGAGTAAATACACTATAACATAGTCACGTCATTTAGATAATATACATCATAAATTGTACGGACCACTCAAAAGGAACCTAACATGCTATGGTGTTTCTTATAATGGGATAGAAGACTAACTTGTCCAAGTCAAACTCAGAATACTGCTCAAAAAAAAAAAAAAGTAGAGAAAGTCAGAGATTGAGTTCAAGGGTACATTGGAGAGATGTGTTTTGTATGAACAGAGGGAAAATAGGCAAGTGGGTAAGTAGGCTCTAAAGCTTATCCAGTAAGTTGGAAACAAGGCAGACTGAACTGGCCATGCAATATGTACTCTCTCCTATGAAGTCAAAAGGCAAAAGGTATTAAAATACAAGCTGTTGGAGTAGAGTCAGGCAGCCATATATTCTAAATACATATATATATATATATATATATATATATATATATATATATATATATATATATGGATCTACCTGACTAGATCGACAGTGCAAAACACCGACAACAACTTCACCGACACCAAATCATCGACAATTCACAAACACGACACCTCATACACTCGACACATCATAACAACAAACAAAACAAATCCCCTGTCCAAAACCCACACACACAACACAAGCACACCAAAATCCTTACAAACCAACACTAACCCATACATACACAACTATCTACAACCCTAACCGAAACCCTAACCCTAAGGTCCGTCACTATCGCACACTCACCTAACCCGCGCCCTAACCCTAACTCACTTATCCCACCCCTATCCCTACAGACTGCCAACATCGCACACTTACCTTACTCGCACCCTTTCCTAACCCGCGCCCTAACCCTAACTCACTTATCCCACCCCCTATCCTTACAGACCGTCAACAACGCACACTTACCTTACTCGCACCCTAACGTCCGTCACTACCGCATACTTACACATCCTTTCCCCATCTCAGTGTTCTCAACGTCGGTGTCTTCCTCCGTCGGTCTTCTGCCTTGTCGATCTTCTTGCGCTTTGTCGGTGTTCTGACTTGTCAATCTAGTCAGGTAGATCCATACATATATATATATATATATATATATATATATATATATATATATATATATATAAAGGAATTAAAATACAAGCTGCCGGGTTGAGTCAGGCAGCCATATATTCTAAATACATATAAATATATGACTTCAAACTATCTGGAGATATACAGAGCTGAGTATATTTTTCTGGCACTTCAGAGTTGTGTACTGGTAATTGTTGTTTGACTAATTTTACATTATTGCTGGCTGACTTCATAGTTGTGCACTGTCATTTTTGCTACACTGTATAGTTTTTCAGATCTCTCCTGAAGGTGTCCCCCCCCCCCTATTTCTCTGTGTCTTAAGTTGGTATAACTGGTTTTACATCCTGTGTGTTATCTGACCATCTCAAGGATTACTGCATAAAATTAGACCCTCTTAGTAAAAAAAGTCTGCATATCATTGCTGGAGCCTTCCTGTGTCCTGAAAGAGTGGTCTTCAAACTATCTGGAAATATACAGAGTTGAGTATATTTTTCTGGCACTTCAGAGTTGTGTACTGGTAATTGTTGTTTGACTAATTTTATATCATTGCTGGCTGACTTCAGAGTTGTGCACTGTTATTTTTGCTTCACTGTATAGTTTTTCAGATCTCTGCTGAAGGTGTTGGTTTTCCCATACCCACCCTCCCTATTCCTGTGTTGTTGTTTAAATTTGGAGGTTTTTACAGTTGCCCACCTCCACTATAGATTTGATCTGGGACACTCCCCCCAGTCCCATCTCTTTACCTCATTCTACCTAATAGACTCCTTCTGCATTGTTTTTAGTCATGTTTAATTTAATTGCATTTTTAAACTGTTTGGTCTAACATTGCTACATACTCAAGTGTGGTAGCTTACAGAAAAAAACAGGTACTGTTCTGTTCTCCTGCTCGGTCGCCTTTCCTTGCCTTAAGGAAGCCCCACATAAATAATCACCGCGTGGCTCCCAGGTACTAGGCGTTGACCCTGAAGGAATACTACCACGGTGCGAATGCACAGGCTTGTTCCTGCTATTAGTAGTAAAAGTATACCATCCCAAAAGAAATAGGGTAAAAACTATACCCTTGTTATAATTATAACCCAGGAAAGCATCCCACTGGCAGGCAACAAAACAGTACCTTTAACCAAAGCTGGCAGCCTAAGTCTAAACTGCCTTCACAAAGACCTACTCTCTAGTCCCTGTACTATTTCCACCCATAAGCAGTGCAAAGGCAAGAAGTTTGACAAAATCTCACCTGAATTGTCATCCATCACATGAAATTAGGTCCTTGCATAAGGTAAACGTTTGTTTTCAACAGCAGTCTTCTGTACTCACATGCAGCTGGCCTTTAAGACCCTGTAAACTCCTGGTAGGTGTATCCTGACGTCAGCGAGTTTTCTTAATCCCCACTAGTTTCCGCCATTTTTTAAAACAGAAAAAAACAGGTACTGTTCTGTTCTCCTGCTCGGTCACCTTTCCTTGCCTTAAGGTACGCTATTACTTTAAAAAGTTTGTTTTTTCTTCTGTATTTCACCTCTGCTATTGTTTCAACAGTGGGTATATCAAGTATTTTATCAGCTTGACTGCTATCAAACTTTAAAGGAGACATAGCAAGCGATTGAATTTAATGTTGGCGTTCTTACTATAGCTTAAAAGCAGTTTGATTGATTTAATTTGATATATGCTTGGTCTCGTGGTTTCATTTAAAGTATATTTGGTGAGGAAATACACCTTTCTTTGTGCTCATGCTAAGTACAATTAGTTCTGATTACTTATATAAGATTCTGGAAGAACCTAGTCAGTAGCGTGCTGTTGCTATTTATTTCACACAAGTATTGTATACTTTGCATCTATGATGTTCTCAGGGTCTCTTGTATTTACTCTGCTTTCTGACTGTATTATATTGTTAACTGATTAAGGCTCATAAGATACTGTATGACCAAATACCTTGTTTTTCTAACTTGAACGACTGTACGAAAACGCACATGTTTGACTAGACTATAAGTAATGTAAGTGTAAGCGCACTGTGTTTCAAGTCTGAGGAATTTGTAAACTTTTTAACTTTTGGAAGTGTGGTTAAGTAACGTAACGCTTCAACCTCCTTTGGTATTAAAGCTAGCATTAAGCTTAATGTAACGCTATATCACGGAGGACTGGCTGGTGCCTTCTATCCCTGATCGCTCTACTTGTTTTTAACAGTTTATTGTGAGCGTGTTTAATTGTGGCCTGAGTAGTGCTTAGTAACTAATCCTTTCCCCTGCTGACTACGCTGCTAGATTACCTCTAGCTCTTTAAACTGATTGTAGTGGTTATAGTTTTTCCTATACTATGACTTGTTAATTACTGCTACATTAAAATGTTGTCTGTTCCTTTTATCTTATCTTAGGAAGCCCCACATAAATAATCACCACGTGGCTCCCAGGTACTAGCCGTTGACCCTGAAGGAATACTACCACAGTGCGAATGCACAGGCTTGTTCCTGCTATTAGTAGTAAAAGCATACCATCCCAAAAGAAATAGGGTAAAAACTATACCCTTGTTATAATTATAACCCAGGAAAGCATCCCGCTGGCAGGCAACAAAACAGTACCTTTAACCAAAACTGGCAGCCTAAGTCTAAACTGCCTTCACAAAGACCTACTCTCTAGTCCCTGTACTGTTTCCACCCATAAGCAGTGCAAAGGCAAGAAGTTAGACAAACTCTCACCTGAATTGTCATCCATCACATGAAATTAGGTCCTTGCATAAGGTAAACGTTTGTTTTCAACAGCAGTCTTCTGTACTCACATGCAGCTGGCCTTTAAGACCCTGCAAACTCCAGGTAGGTGTATCCCTGCTCCGCTTCGCTCTCGCTTTGCTGGGGCTCACTCCGCGCTCCACCCTGCCCCCATATCCCACCCACCCCCACTATCTCCACATTTATTAGGTTAACTAACCTATCCCACTTAGCTCTTAACCAATTACAGCCCCCCTGCAATTTATAACATCTCCTCCCACACTCCCGGCCATCTACCAATATTTAGTAAGCTCTCTTTAGTCCTCCCACCCCATTAGTTATTCTTTCTCTATAACATGGGTATGGTTATGT
This sequence comes from Protopterus annectens, assembly GCF_019279795.1. NCBI lineage: Eukaryota > Metazoa > Chordata > Ceratodontiformes > Protopteridae > Protopterus > Protopterus annectens. Next base: position 1,689,428,183 of record NC_056731.1, on the reverse strand, counting down.
ATTCTACCATCCCTCCTATAGTTCTACTCTTACTTATCCCTTATTTTTTATCGAGATATGAAAACCAAACACTATTGGGAATTCCCTTCCCCAAGGGTCACACAACCAATCACACAAATCTTCCCCCTAATCTTATTTCTCCTTCTCACTACCTCACTAAAACTCTATGCTTTAAAGGTGTGCATCTCACCCTCCGTCACCCTAAAGTAACCACTATAAAACTTAATCTTAAGATACTATGCAAACTCCAAAGATTCTTAGACCATCTGAAAAAATGTATTACCAAAGATGGTGACATTCATCCTAACCCAGGCCCAACCACTAACCTAGACTCTGACACACCAAAATTAGCTCAAAGATCTACTAGCTCCCTCCTCATCTTCCATCTTAATCTAAGAAGTATAAACAACAAGGTTCATAACTTACATGCTATGTTAACTACACATCTCCCAGACATTATGTGTCTATCTGAAACATGGCTCAAACCAGCCACAAAGGATGAAGAGATTCTCCCACCTGGGTATAATATCTTAAGGGTTGATCGGATGAAAAAAAGGGGTGGTGGAATAGCTGTAATGTTTAGAAGCACATTGAATATCATTATGAATGCATTACAACCTCCCAAGGTCTCTAATATAAAACTTATTGCCCTAAAGATATGCCTAAACATCCAATAATGTATCAATCTTATTGTAGTTTATATTCCACCGGGGAAGAACTTAGAAAACTTGGAGCTAGCTCTAAGTTGGTTAGCCACCAACTACCCTCAAGAAACCATTGTACTAGGGGACTTCAATATTGACTGGTCCCATTGCTCCGCTCAGACGAATCCCCTGCCTATTAACTTACATGGTTTCTCCCAAAATATTATATCTCCAACTAGAATTGGAAATGCTCAGCAAAAAGAGAGCACCCTTGACTGGATTCTCACCAATAAGGACACACATAATTATACCACTAGGACCCTCCCCAATGACCTCAGCGACCACCTTGTCACTTATATTATAAAACATAAATTTACATGTACAAACCTTCCCTTATATAGACTTGTTAGAAACAAGAAGAAATTTGTCCCAGAACAAATCCTAGCAGAACTTAAATCCTGTAACTGATCCATGCTAAAAACTCTACCCCTAGATGAGAGTGTGACATACTTTAATGACACATTCCTAAACATACTCGACTCTCATGCACCAAACCGACTAATCAGATCCAAGGAATGGATAGCACCTTGGCTAACTAGAGAAACCAAATCAAAAATTAAACTTAGAGACCAGGCCTGGGACAAATGGAGAGCTACTAAAGCTCCTCTAGATCGTATCAAATTTCAGCAGCTTAGAAACTCCACAAAAACAGCCATTACTCGAGATAAAAAACAGTATTTCTGTCACCTCCAGGATAAACACCAGAAAAATCCAAAGAAGTTCTGGGCTGGATTTAATAACCTCCTCCATTCTGGGAAATCAACTACCCCTACCCCTGAGAAACTTATTGGGAAAGATCCGGAAGAAGTAGCCAATACTTTTAACTCTTTTTTCACTGAGACCATCCAGTCCCTAGCCAGTCAGCTAACTACTTCTTCCTCCTCCTTAACTCATGCTAATGGCTCAGCTCTACCCTCCTTTAACTTACAACCAGCATCTACCTCCTACATTCGAACCCTATTGAAAAAACTTAAACCATCCACCCTATCGGCTGATCGTCTCCCAGCGGAATACCTACAAATAGCGTCAGATGCCATTGCCTATCCCATATCAATCTTGATAAATAGAACTATAACTGAGGCTACCATTCCCTCCATTTGGAAAATATCATACATCATCCCACTTCACAAAGGAGGCTCCTCCACGGAAACATCTAACTATAGACCTATAGCAATATTGTCTCCAATAGCAAAAATTATGGAAAGGTGTGTTCACAAGCAACTTCTACACTATCTCACCCTTAACAATCTTTTGTCTAAAACTTAACATGGTTTTCGACCCCATCATAGTACAATCACTGCCCTCCTTTCCTTTGTAGACTCAGTCAATAGCAACCGCAATAACAAATTAATATCCTCTGCTCTCTTTCTTGACCTATCGAAAGCCTTCGACATGGTCAATCACCAGCTATTGCTCCACACCCTTGAAACCCTACATCTTGACAACCCAGCCCTAAGATGGTTTAATGCTTACCTTTCTGGTAGGCAACAAGCTGTCCAGTGGCAAAACAGGCTATCTCACCTGCTACCTAACACCATTGGAGTTCCCCAGGGCTCTATACTTGGTCCCCTTCTTTTCTCCGTATTCATAAACGATCTTCACTCAGTGATCCCCAAAGCCATCTGCATTCAATATGCAGATGACTCCACCCTGATCTGCTCTGAAGTTTCTCTCCCTAATCTCCAAGTAGTCACCCAACACTGTTTTGCTACAGTTGAAAAATGGTTCTCGAAACGGAAACTCATCCTAAATCCAACAAAAACTAAGTTACTGCTATTTTTCCCCACCTTAGCTACTCCTCTAGGACAAAAACCTCCACTTGCTAATAATATGACCTTCTACGTTGAATCCATCAATGGCACCATCATTGAGCCTGTCTCCAACACCAAACTACTAGGTGTTACTATTGACCACAAGCTTAAATTTGATATGCACATTAGCCAAACCATTAAGACTGTAAATAAGAAACTTGGCTCTATGTACAGAATTAAGAACTTTCTAACTCCTCATGCCAAACTAACCATTGCTCGCACTCACCTCCTCTCCACCCTATTATATGCCTCCCCGGTACTTTCTTTCCTCAATAATAGAGAGGTTACTAAACTCTGTGTTGCCTATAACCATATTGCCAAATTTGTAACAGGAGCACCTTATCGTACTCACCACTGCCTTAACCTAAGGAAACTTGACTGGTTAGAACTGCCCAATCTTCTCAAACTTAACCAACTCACTGAAGCATTTAAAATAATTAAGCAACCGGATAAAACCCCCTCACTGAATAAACTTCTGACCCTCTACTCCAATCTAAACTGCCTTCGATCTTCAAATAGTGTCCAAGTACTAACCACTAAATCTAATAATTCGGGTGGTGATGCTCTTTATGCCAATTCCATTGGAAAGCTATGGAATTCCCTTCCTAATAACCTAAGACTCATTACCTCACTTAACCAATTCAAAAATAATCTTAAAGAATTCTTTAAGTCACATTGGTCATGCCCATGTCCTAAACCAGACTAATCCTAAATGTCTCATACCACCTCAGTCTCTTCTTCTCCTCAGAGCTTATAATCTTAACCTCTCTGTTGCTCAACGTATCCATGTTAAGGTTACTTACATAACATGCGAATGTTAATTTATCAGTATGGAAATTTGCTGTTTACTTTTTCATTTCATTATTATGTTAATGTGAATTTCTTCTGTACGTAAATGTATGTGTTTCTCTCTTTATTGTGGAGCTTTTCTCCCCGGGCCTCTGCTGAAAATGGACATGTATCCAGCTGGACTAGCCCGGTCAACAAATGTAAAATAAAAAATAAAAAAATAAAGCTTGCACTGCATTTGAATTGTTTTGACTGCTGTTTTAGCTACTTTTCTGTATATATGTATAAAAAAAAACTTTCCTGTAACTAGTGTAGTCCAGATTCAGATTTGCTGTATCCAGGACTGTATGTAAGTTTCTGAGCCCCCCTCCCAAGCTTTCTGTGTTGGAGGGAAGCCTTCTAGCTTATCAGTGGGAGTGGTAAGCACTAGGTAACCTAGCTACCACATAAGGAGTGGTTCTGGCCTAGAAATTGTAGTTATTGGCCGTTTGGGAAGTTTTTCCATCTCTCTCAACTTTTTGATTTAAAAGCCCACATTTGCACTTGTTTGCCCCCTTTCCTGTAACTAGTTTAGTCCAGATACAGATTCTTACTTTTAGCACTTGAATTTGCTTATTCATGATCAGCACTTGTTCATAACTTGTAAGCACTAAATAACCTACTAATTACTACAGCACTCAAGCTTCCTCATTACCTAGAGAAAAACAGTTTTGGTACTTACTTTCCTCACTTGCTTAGAGAAAAACAGCTCTTGTACTCACTTTCCTCACTTATCTAGAGGAAAATAGTTTTTTTATTCAGGCGGGTCCAAGGGTCAGCTCCCAGTGTTCTCTCCTGTCTATCTGATGAATCTGGGCATCTTGGGGCAATGTAGAAATTGCCTCATGTACACAGACAACCCTCTCCTCCTACCACCCAACATTACAACCTGTGAGAGATGCACAGCCAAACTGGAGGTAAAGCTCTCTCCAATCAAGACTGAACTTGACAGTCAAGAGGAGAAGGTAAACACTTGCACCACACCACACTCATCACATAGTCTCACTAAATCTACACCACCAAAATCCACACATAGAAACACAAAAACATTTGTGGAGGCTCTCAGTAATAATCTGCTCACCTCCAAAGCAGAAATGCAAGCAACCTCCACCCCCTCAACACAACCAAAATGACACATAGCCCGCAGACTCAATGTGCCACTCAACCACAGCCAATAAGGCAAAACAACATACTCAACACACTAGTCATAGGCGACTCTATAGTCAGGCACACTGATGTCCCACTCACCAGGCTAAACAAGGAGAAGGTTACTGTCAGCTGCCTGTCGGGTGCCAGGATCCACCACATAACCCACACACTCAGGTCACTCCACAACAAGTACAAATATGACTCTGTCATTGTCCATGTTGGTGTGAACAACCTGAGATGTACCTCCCTGGACTACATGAAAAGAGACATGGAAGAGCTCTCTGTTCTTGTAGCCCAGGCAGGTATGACCCTAGCCCTGGGTAGCATTCTGCCATCACCCAGAATGATGCCGCAGTACAAGGACAAAATGATTGACTTCAACAATTGGCTAAGCTTCTGGTGCCATTCTAAAGGGATCCAGTATCTGTCTGCCTGGGATGACATGGTCGACAGACCACAATGCTTTGCCAGAGATGGCCTGCACCTGTCACCACTGGGATTCCAGATACTGGCTAAGGTTCTTGCCACCCCTATAGTGCCTTTTTTAGGCAAGGTTCAAATGACAAATTCACCACTGTAACAGGAATAGGCAAGCAAAAACTGAGGGTGATGCTACTCAATGCAAGAAGTCTAAATCTCAATATGCACTCACTCGAGGCACTCCTTAAAATAGAGAACATCGATATCTGTGCAGTGACTGAGACCTGGTTCAAGGGTCCAGAGAGCACCCCTGCACTACCAGACTATAATTCATACCACACTTTTCGGCCATGTAACCTGGACCGGAACACCAAAGGCAGAGGTGTGTCCATATTCATTAAGGATATCCGCACCTCCAGGCTAGTTGCTCAGCATAATGCAGCCGAGGTTATCCAAGTGCAACTAACTCTGGGCAAAACTGCAATCCAAATTGTAGCTTGCTACAGATCACCCACCATGCCCCAGGATTCCCACTCCTCTTTTCTTGATGTACTGGAAAATATTAGGGTTCAAACAAACACTCTAATACTGGATGATTTCAACTACCCCACCATTAACTGGGAAAACTACTCATGTACCAACTCCTTCACTCAACACTTTCTGGAATTCATAAACTCCAATGCCCTGGATCAACTTATCCACACCCCCACCAGGGGCAACAATATCCTAGATCTAGTCATTTCCAATGAGTTTCACACCTGAAGTCAACGCCTCATTGGTCCAATCTGACCATAAGCTAATTACCCTAGATATTCACATCCTGCCTCCACCCCCCATTAAGGAAACCATGGTAAAAAATTTCTCCAAAGCCAACTTCATGCTTCTTAAGACAGAAATGCTGAACTTCATGACACCCATGCAGATGGACAATACAATTACGACTACTGAATCCTACACAATTGCACTTTATAAGCACTTACATGAGTGCATGGATCATGCTATCCCAAACAGAACCAAGACGCTATCCTCCAAAAAAGGAAGCCAATCTGGTGGTCCCCTGCCATAAACAAACTTTACAACAGAAGGAAGAAACTCTTGCAAAAGAGAGTAAAATCCCATGAGTGGACGAGCTCCCTGGTCAGCCTCAGTAAGAAGCTGCAATCCCTGATAAAATCCTCCAAAGCTAGTTACGAAAACAAAATCACCACTGATTCTAAAGACAACCACAAAGCATTCTATAGCTATGTCAAGAATCTCAATGGCAACACTCAGATCTGCTCTGAGTTGCAGCACAGTGGCACTAAATATACAGACCCAACTGATATTGCCGACATCCTGGCAGATAGGTTCAGTGCTAACTTTACCCCCCTCTCACCCCCTAAAAAGCCCATCTCTATACCGGAAGAATGCAAAGTTCCTGTAATCATGGCTGCACAGGTAAAAACCACACTCTCCAAAGCCAAGAACACAGTATCCATGGGACCAGACAACATCCCAGACTGCGTTCTACATGAACTACAGAACGAGCTGGCACCCCACCTAAGTACCATGTTCAATCATAGCCTCACCTCAGGCTTTGTGCCTGCTGAATGGTGCACAGCAACGGTTATCTCACTCCACAAGGGGGAGCCACCATGGACCCCAGGAACTACCGCCCCATTAGCCTGACGAGCCTGGTCTTCAAGGCCATGGAATGTATCATCATGGAACCTATAAACAAAGACATTGGTAATCTCCAAACTCTGGATCCCACACAGTTCAGGTTTGTAAAAGGCAGATCATGTATCCTAAACCTGATAGACTTAACGTAGACAAGGGTAAGGTGGTTCACACAGCCTATCTAGATCTTGCCAAGGCTTCCGACACCATCCCCCACTCTGGAATTATAGATAAACTCACTAAACTAGGTATAAATCCCTATGCCACAAGATGGGTTGCCAACTGGCTCACTGACAGAACCCACACAGTGAAAGTAGCAGACTGAAATCCGACTTCAGACCAGTGACAAGTGGAGTACCACAGGATTCAGTCCTGGGTCCTCTCCTGTTTGGTATCTACTTCTCCGAAGTACAGACTATCACAGAAGGTCTTTGGCTAACGAAGTTCGCAGATGAATGCAAACTAGGAGCCATAATCAAAACTCCTAACGATGTGGACATCCTACAAAAGGGCCTCACTGAGTCAGATGCCTGGTGTCAAAGCCATGGCCTCAAGCTCAATGCCAAAAAGTGCATTGTCATCCCCTTAGGTAAAAACTCTGTACCCATGAACTACAACATAGACGGCAGTATAATTAACACCGAAAGTGTGATAAGAAACCTTGGGACACAGGTGGACAGTAGTCTCTCATTTGATAATCACATCGCCACAGTAGTCAGGAAATCCTTCTATGTGGTACACCTCATCACAAAAGGTTTCTCATCCAGAAAAAAGAGGTCATTGTTCCCCTCTACTCATCAGTCATTAGACCCGTTATAAAGTACAATGCCCCTTTTGGTATGTACCTCACAAGACATCTACAACAACTGGAAAGGCCACAGAAATGCCTCACAAAGAGGATTACTGGCATCAAACAGATGTCCTACGCAGACCGTCTCAAAAAACTCCAGCTTTACTCCATCGCATATCGCCTACTCAGAGGTGATCTCTGCCAAACATACAAAGCTATGTCAAGCCTAGAGCTGTTGGACATGCTGCACTTAAAGAAATCCCAATCCCTCCGAGCTACACACTCTAGGGACCTAAACCTTGTCACCACAATAAACAGAACATGCCAGATGGATAGATTCCTGTCCCAGAGACTTCCCATACTCTGGAATAAACTATCTATCTATATCAAACAAAGCTCCTCATTAGCACTCTTCAAGAAGAATCTTGATGATTGGATGGGAAAAAGGAAATTCACCCCGGGGATTACCTCTGTAGCTCTGCTCGACAGTGGCACATGAAAATAATTTTCTTGGGTGGCAAAAGCCATGGTACCTTTTTGGCTGGGCTTGTATAGGCCCCAGGGCTGATAGCCTAGTACCTACCTATGAACCTATATAAAGGAATTAAAATCCAAGTTGTCAGAGTAGAGTCAGGCAGCCATATATTCTAAATACACACACATATATATATATATATATATATATATATATATATATATATATAGATATAGATATATATATATATATATATATATATAGATATAGATATATATATAGATATAGATATATATATATATATAGAGAGAGATACAGATATATACACAAGAGATTGGAAGCAGGTACCCATGCATTCCAGCAGTTCAAGTTTTGAAATGTTTAATGGACAGAGGAGAGGTTGTGTTTATTTTCATAACAAAACATACAAAATGGTTGTAAATCGGAAAACAGTTTAATAGACGATGAGCAACATTAAGCATGGTGAGAAAAAGTATCAAAAATATAACTAGACAATTGTTTAACACTATGACAGGCAATAACATTTACAGCAAAGAATGTAAAACCCATCAAACTTTACAAGTAAGCCAAAATAAGAGCAACAAAAATTTAAGTCAAGATACACCCTTGAAACTGCCAAGCAAGTGCTGCCATTCCTGAGGAACAGTATGATGTGCACCTGGTGTTTTGTAAGAATAGGCAATTTCCCACAAGTGGGGTGAACGAAGTCCTCAGAAGAATTTACCTAGGGACATACACATTTTTTTCACTGATGTACACAAACAATTTAACTACACTTGATAAAACGCAGAACACTTTTAACTTGATAAAAATCAACAGATTGTCCTTGAGATAAGCTCTAAAAAAAAGGTCTCAGTAAACAACATTGGAAACTTCATAAATAGAGTTTGTCTAGTTAATTACGATGTTCCAGTATGGTTCCATGCCTTGGTGGAACCTGTCCAGTTTTTCATTCAATACTACATTGAAATTTCCTGATAGAGAACTAAATTTGGTGGTGGTGGTTGGAATTGTTACACTTTGCCATATTTCAGAAAATTCTTAAAGAAATCCCTATCAACCAAGATGGATGCATACACATTTCCAATAACACAGCCTTCCTTATTGACAGTCCCTTCCCTAATAAACCACCTCCCAATACTGTTACCTCTCACATTATCTGTCTATACCACCAATGACTTATGAAACTTGATGATAAGCACATCATGCTTGCCACCACCCAGTTTATGATTAGACACTACTAGAAACTGTTGCAATTTTAACTTGACCCCTTCCCTAACTTTCAGCTTAGTTTCCTGCAGATACACAATCTGAGCTTTTTCCTCTCTTACTCTTTCTAGCATTCACTTTATGGATTGGATGTGAACTCCCCCCTATAGTCCATGAGGAAAATGTAATACTTTCCCCAAATGATTACCCATTAACCAGGGGAAAAAACTTTTCTTGTAATTGTCATTTTTCATCCAATTGATCCCCCAAATGGGTTTAAAGGAAATTTCCAGAGACCTTCCTGGGCTATGAATAAATTGAGAAAAACCTTTAAAAGTCTCACAGCAGCTAAGCCCGATAAAACCCACTGATAATTATTTAGAGATTAAATGTAAATAAGTGCAGAAGCTAAATAAGCCAACCCCCCCCCCTTCACATCTCTGGCTTACATATTTATTTATTTATTTGTTTGTTTTCTAGGTAGAGCACTGATCTCCAGTGACCTTTCTTAGACTCAGCCCAGAAGCTGTGTCTGGTTACGTGACTTGCTCAGAATCACACCGTTAGGTACCGGAAACTGACAGCATAAAATCTTGTACCACTGGACCACAGGAAATGGCTCATTAACAGCTCCTTAATCCTCTATGCCAACTGCCAGACTTTTAACACAATCCTTCCCCTTAAAATCTAACTATGATTTAGCCAATAAAAATGAAAAATGTCTAAATTATTAGACAATTTTGTCATTTCCCAAAATGAGACATTTACTAATATTGAGAGTAAATAAGGCATACAAGAAGAGAAAAAGAAGTCTTTAAGCAGTGTAGTGTAGACTGGTAGCTTGAACAATGATGTTCCATTATCCATGTTACAATTACCTATGGCAGATTGTCTTGTCCTGGACCTCAATTTATCTCTACTGCTAGCACTGCAGAAAACCATAAAGAGGCAATGCATAAATTACAGATTCAGCCTCTCCCCACCATAAGTGGTAGATAATAGCCCACCACTAACAACAGGATAAGAGAAATAAACATGAATTAAATTATACAATAATAATAGTTTTACAATGATATCCATGCACGAATAAAGGTTTAGTATGCAATACTTTAAAACTAAACAGTTCAATCCCAAGTACTGTCCAATGGTACAAAGAAAAATTACATCTTACATTAAATGATGCATAATATTCAAAGGTGGTTCAGACATAAATCAAAAGAATGTGCTGTTAGCTTTCTGAGGCACTCCTATCCATCTTTTTCAGCCCATCACCCTTCCAATATTGTTCAGCTACTGAACTGGAAGATCCAAGCAAAATATCTGACCAAGACTTCTCCATAACAGGTTCTTGAGACCCCAGTGGGGTGTTAAAACTACAGTGCCCCTCCCTAATGATTTATGAGTATGTTGCTTCCTTTGTGATTCAGCCTCACGAGGAACAGATCCTAAATTTTGATAACTATGGGCCCTCACACATCTTGGCTGCTGTTTGCAGGAAATAGTTCAAGATGACACAGCTTGGAGAAAGAATTTGAAGTAGCAATTCTTTTGATGGGTGAAGAGTCTCATGCATTTGTTTTGATCTGTAATCTATTGGAGACTTGGGTATGTTTTAGTCCACTTTCTCTTTGTCCATGCAATTTCCAACTCCATTTTTCAATGTGTCCAGCACCCTCCTGTCCTCCTCCTCCATCATATTAATTTGTGACTTAATACTGTCAACATATGCCATTCTTCAGTGGTGTCACATAAAAGGTCCTGGTGCCTTCTTTTTCTACAATTTAGAGAGAGATGGGTAAGCCAAAACACTTGGAAATCTAAATCTTCCAATTCCCTTTGGTAAGATGCCATAGATTAATGCACAGCATAGAGATGCTGTGAGTAATCAGACAGAAAGTGTAATGTAGATTGCCTTTGTCGAGTCCCGTTACTTTTCTCACTGAGGTGCATTAGCCAGTGCCTTGTTCTGGTTGGTTGCATTGCCATCAATACATGCTGACTGGCAGGTTTATTTCTGCAGCTTGGGCCCACCCCGTGAACTCTCTCATTGCTTTATTTAATAGGGGAGCAAGGACAAGGAAACAGCTTAATTGAGCAAAAAAAAAATCTAAAAATATCTCATTTCATGGTCCATCATCAATTCTGGTACTCCCAGTATTTTGATGTTAATATATGGCTCTAGATGATTTCTCACTATTGAAGTGATACCCCACCCCCATGTGCAAAAATTGGAAAAGAGGTTGTGGATGGATGGATTGCTGTATGTCTTGAACGATTCTCTAAATAATCCACTTTCTGGAATTGAGCTGCTAGTTCCCCGGTTAAACTATGATATATAGCTAAATTAGATAAAACTGAATCCTGTAGCTGCATTATAGTACCTTTGAACTCTTCCATCTCCTTTTCTAAAGCACTTTTTCAGACTTGTGTTGTACATGCTGGGCTCCATTTCTGTAAGTGCTAATGCTAGTCTGTGGAAGAGAAGTAGACAGCACTCTTCAGTAGACTCTGTTTTGAAGTGATTCAAGAGATCCGGATGATTACCACCAGCTAGCAATTTTGATGTCTCCTATTTTAGACAACACTAAGGACTTTAACTTGGAGAAAGAAAAGAATTAATACTTGATATGGAACAGAGACAGTTAACTAAGACTGTATCTTCCTCTGCGTGAACCATGCTCCCCCCCCAACCCCAAGTGAGCTATCTTTCAACTAAAATTAATCTTGAAAAATGTTGTACCGCAAATCACACTTCCCCAAACTAATGATAGATTCATAGGTTCATAGGATGATACTAGGCTATTGGCCCGGAGGCCCATATAAGCCTAGCCAAGAATTTCACCCATGTTCCCACAAAGTCATCACTATTTTATTGTTATTTTTTTCTGTATTTTTCACTATATTATAAAATCACACTAGGCACTGCCACTGTTTTCACTCTTGCAATTGTTTTTGTTTTTCCTGTGCTTATGCAGGCATGTAGTTAGTATGTTTAAGTATGATGCTAAGGAAGAATGCCCTGCAAAATATAATGTCTTTGATGGCATGTTCATCAAATGAGTTTGCTCTTCTCCTTACTGCTGTCAGCCATTCTTCTGATAAAGGGTTTAGATGAGGACATTTGTCATAAGTGGTCATCTTCATCATCTTGGCAACATAGACAGGATGTGCAAATCCAAAAACAGCAATACTTACTTCTCTCCAACTTACCTTTTTGAGTTATGAGCTATCATAAGATGTGCAGCTTCCTACTTCTAATAATGCCAAATAACAACTCTTGCCTTGTTTTTTGTATTATTGAAATAACCATGTTTACATTTATGTATGGGCCATTACTGTCCTGCCTTCTTTACATATTATTGCATTTTTCCTTCACATGTATGTTATAATTTCATTGTGTCTTTTCCTGGACTGAGCCTAAAAATTGTCTGGTTATAAGTTAAGACATACATGCATTCACAAATGCATACATAAATGCATAAATAAATAAATATTAATATTAAATTTCTCTCACCACAGCTGCAACTTATTTGGGGAACATCTATGAAGCAGTGCTCTAAGAAAAAAAAAAAAGAGTCTAAGGAGTTTAGACTATTTATTATAATTCCAGAGTTATATCTGCACTAATTCAAAAATAGTATTTGTAGGCAGTCTAAGCCTCTGACTGTTCAAGAAGCTGGTCATTCCAAGGTGTTGTACAAGCCACAGTAGTGAATAGTTCTCTACATGTTTGCCAACAGTTTAGCTACCTTGTGGTAGGCAATTGTAACACTTTTCAATGTGGCATGAAAGTAACCAAAAGAAAAAAAGAGTGTATTTCACATAAAGTCACCCACAGTGACTTTAACTGGCAAAATAGTAAACTAGGAAGAATGCAAAAGTGACCCACCAAGGCAAATCATGAACAGTGAAGATTCAGATCCTTATATGTATGCAATAATAATAACAATGAATAAGATATAACCCATTTAAAGCATGCTCTTATTAAATGAGTCTTGGATAAGAAAGAGTACAGTAAATTAAAAGATATTAACAGTAAAACTTTTTACTATTTAAATGCATTTTATAAATAACAACAATTTTTACAAGAGGAACATAGAGACATATATTGTTAAATAGAATGGAAACTCATACCACATCCGTGGTGGTTGTTGCTCACAGCAAGAGGTTCTCCTGTTCGATTCTCGGCTGGAGTGTGGGGAGTGCCTTCTGTGTGGAGTCTGCATGAGCTCCCTGCGTTTGGGTGGGCATTCGAAAGACATGTGTAAATGGGCGTGCCTTCATGGAAGGTTGATCGTCAAGCTGGCACCTCAGTGTTTGTGAAAATCTACCGCCAATCATTAGTGGACCAGAGTTCTGCTGTGGTGACCCCTAACCGGGAAAAGACAACAACAGAATGGAAAGTCATACCCAATTGTCAGTCTTTCTGAAAACCAATACTTATAAAAACTGTGGTTGGCAATCAAAAGTCCCAAGCTGAAAAGAGAGTCCGATCCAGAGCAAGAACAGTATGCAGACATGGGCAGGGGATTAAATAATGTTTAGGTAAGACACAACAGAGAGACAATTTTGAAACCTCATTTTCTTTCCTTGTTATTTTTTTCAGTTGCCACCCATTTAGGTAAACAACAGAGTTGTAGAAAGGGCATGGTGGAGGTGACAGTTCCCTGGGTGCTAACTTGTAACAGATGCTGATTGGCATATACTACTCAAAGATAAAGAACCACTTGACAGCTCAACCAAGTGACAGCTCACAAGCAGTCACTCCTTTTTGTGAGTTGTCAAATGGTTCTTCTGTTTAAAAGATAGTAAGGACTTGTCTGGTTGCTACTAAATATATAAACAACTTCTTGCTGCCTTTAAAAAACTATGATAGCTTAAAAGTAGTCACTAGGTGATCTTAGTCGTGACTGTTTGTAGATGAGATGGCATGGAATATGTGTTGCTCAGGAAGCAAATCTGATTACTATAGCTCTGCTAAGCGAAGTCTCTTAATTTTATAAATAATGATAAACCACTTCTAATTGTAATTCTATTGTAATGCTGCTGCACATTTAATAGATTCTTGTCATTTCAGTGAGGCTATGTTTAATTAAAATTACTTTAAAAAAAAAACAATGAAATCTACTTTCAATGAAAAAAGCACAGCAGCTAAAACAGTTTTTCAAGAAACACAAACCTTCCTGCACCATCCTTGTGGATGGCTTTGCCCCAAGCCACTTGATTAACTCTGTGATTGCACAATCTCGGGTAAAGGTCATACTCCTTCAAAATATAATCCCATGCTTGCCCCATATCTGTAGCACTTTAAAAATAGCTAATAACACATTTATTTATTTATTTATTTTATTTTACATTTTTTAACCGGGAGAGTCCAACTTGATATAAGTCCATTTTCAGTGGAGGCCCGGAGAGAAAAGCTCCAGAGCAGTAAAATCATTAACAACAGAAAGACATGTTAACCATAAGGTTCATTAAACAATATATAGAGTACACAATCTTTATACTTCTTATAGAAGTATAGTAAATATGAGATAGTGAGTTAACCAAAGAGTGTATTTGCCAACATTCACAGGCTACATTAATATATACATGTTATAGAGGTGTTTAACAGCAAGTATACCAGGAAGATAGAGTAGATAACTTCCATAACTCATTAATACACATGAGAGACATGCTATGTCCTTTAGGTTTCTTTACAGTGTTCAGTGATATTATTACCCCAGGCATACATTACAAAAGCAGTAGATACGCTGTTACTCTAGCTGTTGGAAAACAGAGACATACGAGTTACTATCCAGGGGTAGTAAACTAAGATACAGAGCATACACATCTAAGTAAAACTTCCAAAAAAACTAAACTAAAAAAATAAACAATCAGAAAACAGCTAAATGTTTAATGCTTCTTTTTACAGATATTTGTTTAATAAGAGTGGATTTTAGTGTTTCTTTTTCAATGATTGTACTATCAATGAAATATCTTCATTGAAACAAGGCAAAAAAGTAATACCTTTACTTAATAACAGAGATATACATTCAAGTAATATTTAAGAGAGAAGAAATGTTTGTATGTGCTACCTAAAACATGAACATAAGTAAGCCTCCTCTTGCTACTGAAAAATAACCTACTAACAGTCTTATGGCAGACCACGAGGCAATACAGTGTCTGTTTGCAATAACAAAGTTTATGTGTCTTATATCACAGGATGTCTAAATTTAATTAATCTAAATTCAATTACTTTACTTGACAAACTCTTATGCAATATAAAGTGGATTTGCAATAATAAGGTGTCTATTACTTATATCACAGTATGCCCAAATTCAAGAAGCCCATATGTTGAAAACCATTTGGATTATTTATCTTGTATAGAATGATGGGGGACTGCATTCTTTGGGGTGATTTAACAGTGAGACTAAATACCGCAAAATGATTTAAAATTAGCTTTGCTGTAATGCATCCTTAAGTACTTAGAAGCATTAGGTCTCCAACTTCGAAGCAGTATGGATAGTGATCATACCTGATACCTGTTAAACTATTAGATCACAAAAAGTGCATTTTAGAACTATGCTATGGTATGTTTTTGTAGTGTGTCATAAACAAATGTATTACTTTGGTTTAAAAGAACTACATTTGTTGAAGGCAGCAGACTGAACAAAGCAGAATATTGTGAAATCCCTCTAACTAACATACCTCATGGCCTCTGACCTGTGACTGCTTGACAAGAAAATAAAGGCCATGTTAGCCACAGTTTTATACGTAGAAGGTAATAATCAACAAACTTTCTAGAAATTCTGGAAATTCCTGAGCCATATGTTATTCATGTTAATTATCTACTAGAAGAAGAATGTAGTCTCTACATATAACAGTACTTGGCAAGATAGACAATTAAAGAAGACAAAATTAAAAATGAAACACATTAAACAATGACTCATGTGAGGTCTCTGCTGT
Organism: Protopterus annectens; assembly: GCF_019279795.1. NCBI lineage: Eukaryota > Metazoa > Chordata > Ceratodontiformes > Protopteridae > Protopterus > Protopterus annectens. Next base: position 1,689,412,169 of record NC_056731.1, on the reverse strand, counting down.
TAGTGTTCTAAGAATTTATGGATAATCTTAGAGGCATGACAAGAGGAAAAATATGTGGGAAATGTCAGGTAGGAAAAATGCAAGGGATTTTTTTCCGCATGAATGGCACCACATGCCTGTTCTGTTGACTAAACCCTGTTTTGATAGTTGGCTGCATGATTTAATGTGGTTCTATGCCACTAGTGATGGACTGTAGAAACTAAGAGCAAAGCAAATTAGTAAAAGAAAAAGAGAACAGATTGTTATGTTTGCTGCAGTGAATGTCATATATACCAAAATGTGGTTATGCATTGTTAATGTTTACTACAGTAAGGAGGTAGCAACACTTAACAACAAGTTCACATAAGACTCTGAAAAGTTGATTCTATTTGTTATGATTAATATGAGGACAAAATAATAAGTTAGGGCATTTTTATAAACAATTAAATTTATAGATGATACTTAAACATGCGAGCTTCGTCTGCTTCCATTAAGATACACAAATAAGCACCCAGAATCAAGGAAAAATGAACTGAACATCTTGCATAAAAGCTGAAACTAAATTCACACTTGTACACTGGTTCTGTCATTACTACTGCAGATTCTATGTCCTGGTGATAAAGGATGCCAGTTTTCCATTTTGCTTGGCTTGTTAGAATGAAACTTTTGTCCACTGACACTCTAGGCATAAATCCAGCCTTTACTTTGTTCATGTTGACTTCCTTGCTATTACCATAAACTCTAAACACAAATGCAGGAAAACTTTAAGCTTGGGAGGGCAAAGAACGAGTACTTTAATATCTTCCAAATTCGGGTATTTGATTAAGAAGCAATATTTTTCTCTTTGCTATGTCTTTGCTATGAAGAAAGGAATAGGTTGCTGTTCAACTTTAGTCTGGAGACCTGTAAGATAACTAGTGGATTTCATCTGGCTGCTTTGAACAATTCCATGTTAGAATCATGTTATTAATGTTCAGTTCCTCAGATAAACTAAAAATGAAACATAAGTGGATTTTAAATTCCATCATTCAAATGGGTAGGCAGTTATCCTATTTCTAATGAAAAAGCTTTGCTTCCTGCAACGTTACTTAGTATGATTGTCGCTGGTGTCACTGGACTTTAAGGAAATGGATATATATCCCTCCATCTTTCCCTCTCTTCTGAAAAACTGCACTACTGTATTGTTCACACATTTGCTATTATGCCATGTCGTCAATTGTTATAGTTTATCTTTTTTATTGTGTTACCTATTCTGTAATGTAGTGTTCTGTACCATTGGTGTTTGATTTTTATATTTTGATTCTGTGGCTTCATCATGTTGTTTGTTTTTGGAGCTTTTCTTTTGAAAGGGACTGTTTTGTTTTCAAAGGTGAGTGGGATTGAATGGAATGAGAGCATGTGTGTGTGTGTGTGTGTGTGTGTGTGTGTGTGTGTGTGTGTGTGAGGGTTAGGGTCAGGGATAGTTAGGGTAATAGTTTTTTTATGTTTGTGTGCAAGTGTGTGTATTTTAGGGTTAGGGTCAGGGTTAGGTAATGGGTAGATGCAGTGTCGTTAGTGTGTATTTGTGTGTCTGAATGTGTCTTGTGTAGTGACAATGTTTTTGTTAAGCTAAGGTGTAGGTTTAGAGTAGGAGGAAGGGGCAATGTTAGGGCTAGGGTTAGCACCCAATTACTAAAGTGGTACAGTAATGTTTGGTAATGTCCTGCTTGTGGACATGATGGTATGTCATCAGCTGGCAGACCCATCTATGAAGGGGAGAGTGAAAACAAACATTATGGACATTGGCAAGAAAAGTGGACACTAACGTGTTTCTCAGCTAATGCTGATGGTGCATCAACATCAAAGAGTCAATGAACCTTCTCTGCACTAGAAAGTCTGTGTTTCAGAATAATGAGCTCTGCAGCACTTTGTTACATTTATACATCTTTGAATAACTCAGTTGTGTTTGATTTTGTCATTTGCATATGCAGTTGCTCTCATGAGCTCATTAACATGATGACACTCATTTAGAAGCTTTTGTGCAGTCATTTAAATACCATGTGTACTGTGGTATTTCTCCTGCAGTGTGGTCCATCTACTGGTTTCTGCAGATGCTCCCTTTTTGTGTGTCTAGTCACCACACTATTTTTGTAATGTGTGCAAATTGTTTCTGAATACCTCCCAATATATCAGTAATGTGTATATTGTTTAATTACAAATGTAGATTATACAAGGAAATGGGAAAGGGGATTAACTTCAAGGTGCAGTATTTTCGTAGGTATTGCAACATCACTCCTTTCAAGGAAAGGGTGGGAAAGAGAATGGGGTGTTTGCTTTTGCCTAGATTTTAACTGTATTTTTTCATTATGTTTTAATACAGTTAAAAACACTTGATAGGAGGCATCTATTTGGTTGGACAGCTGAGTGGTCTGCCCCATAAACAATGTGCCTCTGCAGATTCTCAGTGCAGTGTGCCAAGTCTATTTATTTCTCACCATATAAAGAATTCTGAGCCTGACTGCGGAAGAGTATCTAAGTAACTCTTTTTCAAACTAGGACATCAGCTATGGATCTGTGCTTTGCTGCCTTTCAAATTGTGCAAAATGGTGGCAAGACTGATGGACCTTAGGTATTTGCTTCTCTGTATACTGCTGTCCAATAATGTCTTCAAATATTGTGCATGCATGTATGCATGCTGGCTAGTTACGTGAAATGTATTCTTTTAGTAATTTGATTTTCTGTTTATTGTACCTCGCACAGAATAAATGAAGCATACTGCCTTTTCATGTATTATTTGTTTTTGCTTCAAGTTTATTGCATCATCATGACAAAAACTATCAAAGTACTGTTAAACATCTGTGATGGCAAAGTACTGTAAACTGAGAGTAACAGAGTGAGTGTGTGTGTGTGTATGTGTGTGTGTGGGGGGGTGGATACGTGTGTGTGTGTGTGTGTGTGTGTGTGTGTGTGTGTGTGTGTGTGTGTGTGTGTGTGTGTGTATGTGTGTGTGTGTGTGTGTGTATGTGTGTGCATGTGTCTGAGTGTGTACGTGTGTGTGCATGCACACATGCATAGGTTCATAGGTTCATACTAGGCTATCTGCCCTAGGGCATTTATAAGCCTAGCCAGAATGTGTTTGGCTTTCGCCACCCATTTTAAATTTATTTTGCTATGCCCTTTTTTGAGGTTAGTATACTGTGCCTCTGTCTAACAGTGACACAGAAGTGATACCCGGGGTAAACCTACAATCTCCCATCCACTCATCAAGATTCCTCTTGAATAGAGTCAATGAGGGACTCTGCCTAACCTGGACTGGGATTTTATTCCAGAGTGAAGGGAGCCTCTGGGTTATGAATCTGTCCCACCAGCATGTCCTATTTATTTCAGTGCTGAGGTTCAAGTCTCTCGAGCGCGTAGCTCGATGGGATTTGGATTTTCTGAGGTGCAGCATGTCCATTAATTCCGGGTTGGACATGGCTTTATACGTCAGGCACAGATCGCCTCTGAACAGGTGGTATGCCACTGAGTAGAGCTGGAGTTTCTTTAACCGGCAGCATATGGCATCTGTTTGAGCCCTTTGATCCTCTTGGTGAGGTACTTTGGGGTCTTTCCAGTTGCTGCAGGTGTCTGGTAAGGTACATCCCAAAAGGGCATTGTACTCAATTATGGGCCTGATGAGGGATGAGTAAAGAGGCACGATGACCTCCCCTGATCTAGATGTGAATTCCTTCATGATTAGGTGGGCTATATAAAATGTTTTTCTAACCACTTTGGCCACGTGGTTGTCAAATGAGAGATTGCTATCAACTTGGGTCCCCAGGTCCCTAATTACTTCTTCTGTACTTAATGGATTACCACCTATGTGGTAATTTGTGGGCACTTTGTTTTTGCCAAAGGGGATGACTATACACTTTTTGGCATTTAGCTTGAGGCCATGGCTCTGGCACCAGTTGTCTGTTTCTATGAGTCCCTTTTGGAGGATGCTTGTGTCGGCTGGAGAGCCGATTATGGCGCCCAGTTTGCAGTCATCTGTGAACTTGGTCAGCCACAGTCATTCCGTGTTGGCCTGTACCACCGAGAAATATATACCGAACAAGAGAGGTCCCAGGACTGAGCCTTGTGGGACACCACTTGTAACTGGTTTGGAGTCTGACATGGCTCCAGCAATTCTAACCATGTGGGTTCTGTCCTTGAGCCAGTTTGCAATCCATCTAGTGATATAGGGGTTTATATTTAAGCTGGTGAGCTTATCTATAATGCCCGAGTAGGGTATTGTATTGAAGGCTTTTGCGAGGTCCAGGTAGGCTGTATGGACCACCTTCCCCTTGTCAATGGCCTTGGTGACTGTTTCAAAGAAATCAACCAGGTTTAAGAGGTAGGATCTGCCCTTAACAAAGCCGAACTGGGTAGGATCCAGTGTCTGTAGGTCCCCAATATCTTTATTTATGAGGTCCATGATGATCCTTTCCATAGCTTTGCAGACCAAGCTAGTCAGGCTTATGGGGCGATAGTTTCCAGGATCCGTTGAGGCACCACCTTTATGTAGAGGGACCACTGTTGCTGTACGCCACTCTTTGGGCACATATCCTGTAGTAAGGCTGTGATTGAACAGTAGTTTTATGTTTGGGTTTAGCTCTTCTTGGAGTTCATGTAGGTCGAGCCGAGACACCATCTGGTCCCATTGATGCTGTGTTTTTTGCTTTGGAGAGGGTGGCTCTTACCTGAGCATCTGAGATGTCAGGGGGGCAGCACTCCGCTGGGATAGATATTTGCCCTTTTGGTGGGGAGGGGGGGAGAAGTTTGCGCTGAACCTGTCAGCTAGGATGTTGGCAATGTCTGTAGGTTCAGTGTATTTTTTGTCATTTTGGACTAATTCTGAGCATATCTGGGAATTACCACCCAGGTTCCTAACATAACTAAAGAAAGCCTTGTGATTATCCTTAGTGTCCTGTGCAATTTTTCTCTCAAAGCTGGCCTTAGACAATTTTATGAGTGCCTGTAGTTATTTGCTAATACTGATCAGTGATGCCTTCCCTTTTTGGGATTTTTCTCTATCATTTAGTAGCTTCCTCCTTCTATTGTATAGTTTGTTTATGGCTGGGGACCACCAGACAGGACGTCTGCCTTTGGAGGATTGGGTCTTGGTTTTATTTGGGATCGCATGATCCATGCATTCCTGAAGGTGTTCATAGAATGCGTTTATAAAGGATTCTGCGGTCTGGGCCATATTTTCCACAGGCCCGGGGGCTTTGAAGGATTCCACCTCGGTTTTGAGGAGTGTGAAATTTGCTTTAGAGAAGTTTTTCACTGTGGTTTTCTGGGCAGGGGGTGGGGTCGGGATGTGAATATCCAGTGAGATTAGTTTATGGTCTGATCTTACCAGTGAGGGATACACTTCTGGTCTGGAGCATAGAGTCCCCATGTTGGTCATGATCAGGTCCAGTATGTTTTCCCCTCTTGTGGGAGTGGTAACAAGTTGTTCCATAGCATTTGAGTTTATAAATTCTAGGAATCTTTGGGCTAGGGTGTTGGAGCTAGAGTAATGCTCCCAGTCTATGTTTGGGTAGTTGAAGTCACCCAATATAATGGTGTTTGGAGAGACCTTCATATTTTCCAGTGTTCTCAGGAAGGCCGAGTGGGGTTCCTGGGTTTGGGAGGGTGGTCTGTAGCAGGCTATAAACTGGAAGGCAGTTTTACCCACTGTTAGTTGCACATGGATAGTCTCTGATGCTTCATGCTTTGCCACCAACCTGGAGGTGTGGGTATCTTTGATGAATATCGATACTCCCCCTCCTTTTGTGGTTCGATCCAAGTTTTGGGGCCAAAAAGCATGGTATGAGGTATAACCTGGTAGTGCTGGGGTGCTCTCGGGAGCCCTGAACCAGGTTTCTGTTACTGCACAGATATCGATGTTCTGCATGCTAAGGAGAGTTTCGAGTGCATGCATCTTGAGGTTTAGACATCTGGCGTTGAGTAGCATTACTCTTAGTTTCTTATCCCTTGTGATACCTATGGAGGTGGGTTTGTCTTTTGAGCCTTGCCTAAAAAGGCACTATGGTGGTAGCAAGAGCCTTTGCCAATATCCGAAAGCCCAGGGGTGACAGGTGCAAGCCATCCCTAGCGAAGCATCGTGGCTTGTCGAGCATATCATCCCAAGCTGACAGGCATTGGATCCCCTTTGAATGACACCAGTACTTAAGCCAATTGTTGAAATTGATCATCTTGTCTTCATATTGTGGCATCATTCTTGGTGAGGGTAAGATGCTACTCAAGGTCAGGGTCATACCGGCCTGGGCTACATGCTCAGAGAGCTCCTTTATGTCTCTTTTCATGTAGTCCAGGGAGGTACGTCTCAGGTCATTCACACCAGCATGGACAATGACTGAGTCATATTTGTACTTGCCTTGGAGTGACCCGAGTGCTTGTGTTATGTGGTGGATCCTAGCGCCTGACAGGCTGCTCACCGTGACCCTCTCCTTGTTCAGCCTGGTGAGCGGAACGTCAGTGTGCCTGATGATAGAGTCACCTATTACAAGTGTATCAGGTGTGTTGTTTAGTCTTAAGGGCTGTGACTGTTCGGCACACTGGCTTTGTGAGATATGTGTTGCACGTGTTTTGTTTTGGGGTAGCGGTTGCTTGGGTGTCTGCTTTGGAGGTCTCTGCTGCTTAGGCAGATCTTTATTTAGAGCCTCCGAGAATGTTTTTGTGTGATTATGTGTTTGGTTTGCTGTCGTGGTAGGTCTATGTGAGACTGGAATTGTAGTGAGTGTGGTTTCCTTCTCCTCCTGACTGGTTATGCCATTACTGAGTTGAGAGAGCTTAGCCTCCAGTTTGGCTATATGGTTGCATCTCTCACATGGGTTGGAATTTGTTGGGAGGAGGAGAGGGTTGCCTCTGTACATGAGGCAGTTGTAACATTGCCTCAAGATTCCCAGATTCACCAGCTGGACCAGAGAGGAGATTGACAACTGACCTTTGGGCATCCTAGAATAATATTGGGAATTCCTTAATAATTGAAAACAAGGGCCCATGGAGAGTGAGGGTGTAGTGCTTTTAATTTTTAGTGCTGACTCATATAATTGCTTTAGTGAGCAAGTGCCAGGTAACTTAAGTGCAATGTGTTACAGGTAACTTAAATGCAAAAACGACAAACAGTAACTTTCTTTCAAGTGAAACAAGGAACTAAGTACAGTAAGCAATGCAGATATCACTAGTGATCCACAGAAGCACTAAGAAGCCGCGTATTAGGTGGAATTAGTGTGCCAGGGAAATAACAAGCAAACAAACAACAAGCATATAAACAAAGCTAGATTCAGCAGGCCTGGATCTAGTCTATGCTACAGCAAACAAGGTGTACCAATTTCAGTAAGATACAGTTCAAATATTCAGGCACTATAAACCTTTAACCAGAAATTCCCAGCTCAGAAGGGCAGAGTCCAGCCTCTTCTCCCACAAGAGTGCAGACCACGAACCTTCTTAATGTAAAATAACTCGCCTGAAGCCCAAGTGCTTAATCCAAAAGACTTAGAATGATAGCTACACTTTAATCAAGTTACTACCAAGCAGTAATAAATACAATTGAATACTTTAGAGAATGCCTGGATTAGTGCTCAAGTTACACAAACAAAGCTAGATCCAGCAGGCCCGAATCCAGTCTATGCCACAGCAAACAAGGCGCACCAACTTCAGTAAGAAGCAGTTCAGATATGCATGCACTATAAGCCTTTAACCAGAAATTCCCAGCTCAGAAGGGCAGAGTCCAGCCTCTCCTCCCACAAGAGTGCAGACCATGAACCCTCTTAATGTAAAATAACTGGCCTGAAAGCCCAAGTGCTTAAACCAGAATTAATACACTTTTAGAATAACAGATACTGAGGCCTCAATCAGCAGTTCCCAACCTAGAAGGATGTAAGCTACCTGTTCTGCCACTACAGTGCAGACCACAAACCCTCTCAGTGCAAAACAACTGGTCCGAAGCCCAAGTGTTTAAACCAAAAGGCTTAGAATGAGTTACACCAAGCAGTAATAAATACAATTGAGTACTTTTAAGATGATGCAAAAGTAAAAAAAAAGTAGGTAGAAACACAAGTACAGTAAAAGCAGATGAAATTTTTATTTTTTTTTTCTGAACAAGTGCTGAGATCAAAGAAACAGATTTGAGGGCTGAAACTAGAAAACTGGCTAGTTATAAGAAAAAAAAACTAAGCTAGAAGGCTTCCCTCCAACACAGAAGGGGGCTCAGAAGCCTACAAATAGTCTATACCACTTAACAGGAAAGGCAGGAAACAAGCTTAAATTTTTTTTTCTGTTTCCCAGATGCTCTCTTTGTGCACAGTAGGAATGCCTGAAATGAGCATGTGTGTGTGGAGTGGTGCATGCATGCATGCGTGTGTGTGTGTGTGTGTGTGTGTGTGTGTGTGTGTGTGTGTGTGTGTGTGTGTGTGTGTGTGTGTGTTTGTGTGTGTGTACGTGTGTATATGTGGTGTATGTGTGCATGCCTGCAGTTCTTGGGGTGGGCCACAGCAATCAAGGTAGAAACACTTAATTTTTAATGAAAAGGATGAACAACATCATGCCCCTATCTAAATCCAACACTGTCAACTTCATAGTTAACATTTCAGTACATTGTCAAGTATTATTTCTGTTATGCAAATAAATCTAAATTGCCACCTGATTACATATCTCCAATTCTTTTAGCTGTATACTCAATACCACATATTGATCAGAATGTGAAAAAGGGAAAATATATGCACCCATGTTTCTTTGGTTATGTAACATTTTGAAGGTACTGATGGACTAAATTCTTAACTTCTGCTTTCTGACTACCTCATACCTTATCTTATTGACTGCACACATCATTTGCTAATGTCAGATGCATGTTTTACTCTGAAACAGGATCTGTGCTGCTAGATCATCTGCAGAACTTTTATGTATGTGCAACATTATTCTTTCATTCTTTGTTGTTTCAGGTTGTTCTGATTCTGAATGTGCATGCAAGTCATATTATACTGGCAGTGTGCCATTTAGGCATGTGACTATCAAATGGATTATTTCTTCTATTTTACTTTACGTGTTGATGTTAATGTTTTTTCATAGTTAAAAATATAATATTCCTTACTGTGAGGAAGTGCATTGCATCCGGTGCATTTCCTGTTTTGCCATTAAATCATTATGACCATGGTATTGTGGTCAAAAGCCATCATCTATTTTTAGAAATGCAATCAACAAATACTGTGTTCATCCTCTCCACTCCACTCCACTGCTGCTGAACTAAGGATAAACAAAGCAAAAGTAAACATTATTGGCATTAGAAGTTTGTTATTCTTAACCTTCCCTAGTGCCAGTGCAGAATGTATCCGCATGTCAGTGTTACATCCTGATAAAACATTACATTTCAACAGCAGCATCAAAAACTTGTGGTCACACCACCTATGTAGTAATTGGGGTTTCTCTACACTACTATTGAACTTAGCTGTGGTTAGAAACATGTACTTTACTACTCTGGCAGTAATTAAAATTACCCAGCCCTTCTGCAGATCAACTATATTTCACACCACTCCCTAGTCTAGCAATGAATGGGTTCCCCAACACCCTTCCATATACAGCGGATGAACTTACCTGTAACTACTAATTTCAGAAATGATCAGATCCAACAGTCTTATAAGTGATCAAACAAATTTACTTACTCAGTTTAATCTGTAAGTCATCAGAGTCAGTTTCCTTTTCTGATATAATAAATATTCCATTAGGGGATCTGGCATTCAGCATATGACTGTCTTCCTATTTACATGGAGCACTGCAATCTCATATTGGTTTCTTTATCATTCTAACACAAAGGATAAGATTAAAAGTTACTGTTAGGCTAGCTGTATGGCACAGAGTGATGGAACCGTGACTCTGCCACAGCTGACTCAAATTTGATTTGCTGCCTTGGCAATGGAAGATGCAGTCCTGGAGGAATAAGAATGCATGCCCACTGGGGCTCTTTTGTCCCATGCTAAGAGAGTTGGTTAATGCCCTAAAGCTCATCAGGTGAGAAGTGCACCAGGGACCATGTTACTGAACACAAAATAAAAAAGCTGAACTCACTGATCACATTGCTTACCATAAGTGTGTGTCAGTAGTGATTCATTTGTTTTGGAAGAGTTTGCCTTTCTTTGCACTTGTGCAACCATGACAGTAGTATATATAAGTTTAGAAGGTATGTGGGGGGTTGCTCTTCACATGGGGGTATAGGGTGCTTGCCTCTCAAAAAAACATTTTCATGGGTATGATTTGCCAAACAGTGAAGACAGTATAGTTAATTTATCAGGTATTCATAATTAAGTGATTCAGACTGGAAGGAAGATGTTCCACAATCTAACTACAACAACATAATCTGATTGAGAGGCAAGTACTGTAGAGCCTGCAGCTTGAGTCCCAGGAAGTGTAGCTAAATAAGTCATCAAGACTTTCTTAAGGGAGGTGTGCTTTCTTTAAAACTTTATGTCCTATCCCAAAATTTAAAGATCTTACAGTAGGATATATTAAACAAAGCTATCCCATGCATGAGGAGCGCAGAGGTGGTATGCATTATCTAGGGCAATTGATTTGCTTGTTTGTAGTTACAGGAATCAGAGAATTGCTAAATACTGTATTGATTCAATAAACTATAACCCTCTAGGAATCTTCATGCACTCTGGCTAGAAATTGCAGATGTGTGGAAACATGCAGTGTCACTGGATCAAAATTGCAGGCATTGCACAACATGTTCTGGACAAATGAAGGTGTTAGGCATTTGAAATAATGTCCTATCCACTTGTGAATGACTGCTGAGATTCCTGGCTGTTATTATCCTCCCTACTCTCTTAATACATCAACCTTCAACTGAGGAGAATGAAATGGCCAGTGGCAGTTAGGTGTTTGATAGCTGCAGGGTGAAAAGGTCAAGATAAATTATAAAGAAAAGCTGTTTTTATATTATAAAACATATCAACCTCAAATCAGAAACTACAAAAGACAATTACAAAACATTACAATACAGTGACTTCCGATCTTCTTTTACTCTTCTTTACAATATAACACTTGTTTTAATAATTTCTTTTGAAATATTTTGCCGAACAAACAAAAGTTCTGGTAATGCACATGATAAATGAAAATGTTACATGGTCTTAGAATTACAATATCAGTTTTACCAAAATAAAGTTGTTATCCTTTACTTGTTGAAATACAAATGACAGGAAATGTCAAAATTATTTGATCACAGAGAAAGGGTAGCTGCTTGAGTTAATACGTTCTGGTGGCATTTTATTTTAATACGTGATATTTCTACGTATGGGAGAACATAAAAAAATATTGGGATCACTTTCAAAAGATTATGGGATAATATTCAACAAACTGCCAAAAAAATCAGAATTTGTAAAACAAATGAGGATGAATCCAAGCCAGACACACTCCTATACGTAATTCACCAGGAATCTGAGACCATCAATTTAATTCATAACCAAGTGACATTATATACCTTCACAAGTGACTTACTAACCTGCTAACATAGACAGCTGTAAATAGAGAAATAGAAAAACAATAGCATCTATAGTCAGACTAACAATATTTTCTATTTGGAATTCACAGGGAAGAATAAAAAATGGATTATTTCCAGACAAGCTTACATCAGCTCAGCTAGTATTATTTTGTTGTTCTAGCTATACTTTATTAAATGAAGTATTGGTATCTATAATACTTGCCTTCACATCTTGTTATAGTAAATTAAGTTTTCAGATGTCTTTGACAGCAAATGAGTTGCTTGAAATTCATTTGCTAGGCAGCAGAAGTACAGAATCATGTCTCAAAATGTTATTCATATAGGGTCAGAGGCTAGAAATGATCATTGTTTTGTCACATGAACATATAAATGTCATTGTTGACTGTTTGCAAGGATAAGAATGCATTTATGTTGATTGCATATATAAAGGTCTATATACAAAAATGTGTAAAGGAACTTGGCAAGACCATTAGCATGCTCCAGAACATGGTCACATAAATGAAATGCCAAGACAAGATAAAAAAATAAATAAATAAAATGCATGCAGGAAGCAAACATCTATGGAAAAGACATGCCCATCAAGACAAAGGTAGAAAGGTACCTGAAGTATACAAATCACATATTAAGTAAGCAAATCTGAGACATTAGCAAGAAAAGCAGGTGGGAGGGATAATAGTATATATATATATATATATATATATATATATATATATATATATATATATATAAGATTTTACATTCTAAGAAAATAGTAAAAAAATGATTAAAATGTAAAAAATAAAATTAATAGAAATACTGGCATTGATAAAAGATTGCAGCTCAAACTGAACATATGTTAAATTATGAGCCTAAAAGTAAAATTCAGTGTATCAGATCCCAGAAAAGTTTTATTTATATAGATTTAAAACATGACAGTGGAGTCTATGATAGAAGCATTAACCACATCTAGAAAGTTATCAGTGGCCAAATGGTCACAGTTTTTCAAAATTAGACAATTATGAGAGTAAAATAGTTTATAGACAGAAGGTATGTGGTTTGATGAGATACAAGGAATAATTTATTTCAGTGAAAGACTTTTGGATGATTAGAATACTCATTCTGAAACTTTAATATGGTTAAAACAGGCAGAGACTTCAGCTATACATTTGACAGGTAGAAAAAATAAACTTGTTATGATGGTAGGAAAAAGAAAAATAATTGTTTTTGCAATGTCCCTAAGAATCAATAATTTTTCTTCTCCACATTAATGTGGTTTAATATTGTTGAAAGTATTAATCGAGTTTATACGTTCTAGTGGCATTTTATTTTAATACGTGATATTTCTACGTATGGGAAAACATAAAAAAATATTGGGATCACTTTCAAAAGATTATGGGATAATATTCAACAAACTGCCAAAAAAATCAGAATTTGTAAAACAAATGAGGATGAATCCAAGCCAGACACACTCCTATACGTAATTCACCAGGAATCTGAGACCATCAATTTAATTCATAACCAAGTGACATTATATACCTTCACAAGTGACTTACTAACCTGCTAACATAGACAGCTGTAAATAGAGAAATAGAAAAACAATAGCATCTATAGTCAGACTAACAATATTTTCTATTTGGAATTCACAGGAAGAATAAAAAATGGATTATTTCCAGACAAGCTTACATCAGCTCAGCTAGTATTATTTTGTTGTTCTAGCTATACTTTATTAAATGAAGTATTGGTATCTATAATACTTGCCTTCACATCTTGTTATAGTAAATTAAGTTTTCAGATGTCTTTGACAGCAAATGAGTTGCTTGAAATTCATTTGCTAGGCAGCAGAAGTACAGAATCATGTCTCAAAATATTATTCATATAGGGTCAGAGGCTAGAAATGATCATTGTTTTGTCACATGAACATATAAATGTCATTGTTGACTGTTTGCAAGGATAAGAATGCATTTATGTTGATTGCATATATAAAGGTCTATATACAAAAATGTGTAAAGGAACTTGGCAAGACCATTAGCATGCTCCAGAACATGGTCACATAAATGAAATGCCAAGACAAGATAAAAAAATAAATAAATAAAATGCATGCAGGAAGCAAACATCTATGGAAAAGACATGCCCATCAAGACAAAGGTAGAAAGGTACCTGAAGTATACAAATCACATATTAAGTAAGCAAATCTGAGACATTAGCAAGAAAAGCAGGTGGGAGGGATAATAGTATATATATATATATATATATATATATATATATATATATATATATATATAAGATTTTACATTCTAAGAAAATAGTAAAAAATGATTAAAATGTAAAAATAAAATTAATAGAAATACTGGCATTGATAAAGATTGCAGCTCAAACTGAACATATGTTAAATTATGAGCCTAAAAGTAAAATTCAGTGTATCAGATCCCAGAAAAGTTTTATTTATATAGATTTAAAACATGACAGTGGAGTCTATGATAGAAGCATTAACCACATCTAGAAAGTTATCAGTGGCCAAATGGTCACAGTTTTTCAAAATTAGACAATTATGAGAGTAAAATAGTTTATAGACAGAAGGTATGTGGTTTGATGAGATACAAGGAATAATTTATTTCAGTGAAAGACTTTTGGATGATTAGAATACTCATTCTGAAACTTTAATATGGTTAAAACAGGCAGAGACTTCAGCTATACATTTGACAGGTAGAAAAAATAAACTTGTTATGATGGTAGGAAAAAGAAAAATAATTGTTTTTGCAATGTCCCTAAGAATCAATAATTTTTCTTCTCCACATTAATGTGGTTTAATATTGTTGAAAGTATTAATCGAGTTAATACGTTCTAGTGGCATTTTATTTTAATACGTGATATTTCTACGTATGGGAAAACATAAAAAAATATTGGGATCACTTTCAAAAGATTATGGGATAATATTCAACAAACTGCCAAAAAAATCAGAATTTGTAAAACAAATGAGGATGAATCCAAGCCAGACACACTCCTATACGTAATTCACCAGGAATCTGAGACCATCAATTTAATTCATAACCAAGTGACATTATATACCTTCACAAGTGACTTACTAACCTGCTAACATAGACAGCTGTAAATAGAGAAATAGAAAAACAATAGCATCTATAGTCAGACTAACAATATTTTCTATTTGGAATTCACAGGGAAGAATAAAAAATGGATTATTTCCAGACAAGCTTACATCAGCTCAGCTAGTATTATTTTGTTGTTCTAGCTATACTTTATTAAATGAAGTATTGGTATCTATAATACTTGCCTTCACATCTTGTTATAGTAAATTAAGTTTTCAGATGTCTTTGACAGCAAATGAGTTGCTTGAAATTCATTTGCTAGGCAGCAGAAGTACAGAATCATGTCTCAAAATGTTATTCATATAGGGTCAGAGGCTAGAAATGATCATTGTTTTGTCACATGAACATATAAATGTCATTGTTGACTGTTTGCAAGGATAAGAATGCATTTATGTTGATTGCATATATAAAGGTCTATATACAAAAATGTGTAAAGGAACTTGGCAAGACCATTAGCATGCTCCAGAACATGGTCACATAAATGAAATGCCAAGACAAGATAAAAAAATAAATAAATAAAATGCATGCAGGAAGCAAACATCTATGGAAAAGACATGCCCATCAAGACAAAGGTAGAAAGGTACCTGAAGTATACAAATCACATATTAAGTAAGCAAATCTGAGACATTAACAAGAAAAGCAGGTGGGAGGGATAATAGTATATATACATATATATATATATATATATATATATATATATATATATATATATATATATATATATATATACATATATATATATATATATATATATAAGATTTTACATTCTAAGAAAATAGTAAAAAAATGATTAAAATGTAAAAAATAAAATTAATAGAAATACTGGCATTGATAAAAGATTGCAGCTCAAACTGAACATATGTTAAATTATGAGCCTAAAAGTAAAATTCAGTGTATCAGATCCCAGAAAAGT
The DNA here is from genome assembly GCF_019279795.1 of Protopterus annectens. Taxonomy (NCBI): domain Eukaryota; kingdom Metazoa; phylum Chordata; order Ceratodontiformes; family Protopteridae; genus Protopterus; species Protopterus annectens. The sequence continues at coordinate 1,689,396,694 of NC_056731.1, read as the reverse complement.
TTTATTTATATAGATTTAAAACATGACAGTGGAGTCTATGATAGAAGCATTAACCACATCTAGAAAGTTATCAGTGGCCAAATGGTCACAGTTTTTCAAAATTAGACAATTATGAGAGTAAAATAGTTTATAGACAGAAGGTATGTGGTTTGATGAGATACAAGGAATAATTTATTTCAGTGAAAGACTTTTGGATGATTAGAATACTCATTCTGAAACTTTAATATGGTTAAAACAGGCAGAGACTTCAGCTATACATTTGACAGGTAGAAAAAATAAACTTGTTATGATGGTAGGAAAAAGAAAAATAATTGTTTTTGCAATGTCCCTAAGAATCAATAATTTTTCTTCTCCACATTAATGTGGTTTGATATTGTTGAAAGTATTTTAAGAACACAGATTAAACTTTATTTCTTAAGAATTTTGAGTGTGCAAGAACAGTGCATGAGAACATTCATAGTATATACTAGAGGATGTTGTTAAAATATTAGAGTTAATGCTGAACAATGTTAAACTATATGTTAACAACTAAATGAATGCTGTCTTATGTAGCAAAATGGAGTATTATTTAGACAGAAAAAAGAAGCTTTAGAACATTTATCTTTATGTGACAGTAATTGGCATGGCATTGTATATGAGATATATTTTTATTATTTAAAAGTATTCCTCACTTATTTATTTATTTATTTATTTATGTATTTATTTAAAGTAAACTGGTCTTAACACCCTTTTCAGCCATGCAGGCATTGACAACAATAACAACTATGACAATCATAACAACAGGATGTATAAATGCTGTATGTGACAAATACATAAGCACTGAAAAATAATAATTTTGCTATATGCATATCAGAAATTCAACACAGTTAAATATATTGTAGCTAGATCATTATTTGCAAATATACATTCATAATATACATTAGGAAAATGTTATTCATCTTGAAAAGTCAATATAAGCCAAAAATGTAAGGAGGACAATCTTTGAGCAACTCATATTTATCATGATTGGTTGTAGGTGTATACATTATTCTGTTGTAAAATGTGTGAGGTACTTAGACATGATTTTTTTTATGTAACTGTGTGAAGCTTTCCATCGGTGTTATTTTTAATATTCCCTGTGACTGAAACTCTGGTGTTTACTGTAAATAGATATTTAATATTTTCTTGTTCTTTTATTATTTATTATTAAACATATTTAAACTATTGATTGTGGCTGGTCCTTTTAGAGAATGTTTAGGCTTTGAGAGTATTTGCGCATATTTATGTGGGGATTAACACTGACCACTCCTGAAAGCCTGGCTGTTTGGTCAACATTACCTTTGTATTAATATTAATTTCTAACTAATAACTAGATAGCTAGCTTTGTAGGGCTTAGTGGCAGTAATACCTACCTTATAGTCTGGGCAGAAGGCGGCATAGATAGTAAACCTGTGCCAGCATTTCCCAGGTAAAATCAAATCTCAAAATGTGTGTGTGTGTGTGTGTGTGTGTGTGTGTGTGTGTGTGTGTGTGTTAGCTATTTGGAATAGGGACACACAGTATTGGTTTCACAGAGAGAGTGGTGGAGGACTTGACTTGGGCTCTCATCTAAGTACTTAATTCTGCATCTGTATCAGTATGGAGTCTTAATGCAGATGTAGAGGGACAGAGATAGAGACACCCAGACCCTGGGCTGAGTGTGTGCCCTATGTGCTCTTAAGGGAAATTGTGCTTGATGCAGAGAGGGCTGCATCTGGAAATATTGAATATATCCATTTGTATTCTAAGTGAACATCCCTCTCCAGTGTCAGTGATGAGGATTCAGGCTCCTTGATTACTGGCCAGCATGGGAATGTTACATGCTGTATAACACAATTCTCAATAAACAGATTTCCCAGTTTGTGCCTAGAAAACATGTGTTACCTTAACCACCAGTACAACAACCTTTGGTCAAGAATGAAACTGACTTTAGTGACAAAAATGATGATGAAGAGGAACATACTCTCCTCTACTGGCCATTGATACTGGTACTTGTAAGCAGATGAAAACCAGTGCTATATACTATAGATTTATGTGTCATGACAACAAAGCCATATAGAATGTAATGATATGTGCATTACAGTAGTTTCTTTTCTGAAACCTGTAAAGGCTATGTGGTATAATGGATTCAGGCATTTAGGCAGCGAGACATTTCCCTGTGGTACATTTGGTTGAGGACATATGGCTGAAGTAACATTTAGCTGCAGAGAAATATGGCTGTTGTAAATTCCCAATGGGCAGACAGATACACACACTGCCATGTCCACAGCTTTAATTAATAAGTGCATGGGGTGGAAGAGGTAATGAGTGTTGTGTTCAGTGTACAGCATATGCTTATTTAACTACAACATGTAGAAGTGTGCTACAGCATGGAGCAAATCCTGCATGCCACTGTAGTCACATGTATGCTCTAGTATGCATTTTATGTAATGTTTTCAGACACTGTGAATAAGGCAGTGGTCCACATATACCAGTTATAAAGGCACTGCCATTGTGACCTGCAATTTTATTGCCACTGACATGCCCACTGTCCAGCCTGCTGATGATGCCTGCCATACTGCCAGCTGTCTCATATTGCCTTGGGGGCTGTGGACATTATTTACCCCCTGTGCATTTGGTTATTGAAGTTGTGAGCATGGCACAGCATTCTTTTCTTTGCTGACAGGGAATTAGCCACAATCACATTTCTCTGCAGCTGAATGTCACTACAGCCATGTGTTTCCAACCAAATGTATCACAGGGAAATGTCTCACTGACCAGGTGCCTGAACCCGGTAAAATGCATGGTTTGGACTGCTCATAATGTAGATTAGACTATACCACAGTTGCAGAAAGTTTAGGCCACATGATTCTTCAGCCTCTTTAAAAATGACTTCGCAGATGGCAGTCTGAAATGGATATCAGCTGACTGCAACGCATTTATGTCTGAGATGTCCCATTCATAGGTAATGAAGTTTACTTGAACTGAAAGTCTAGTAATCCCTATATGCGGTCTCTGTAGCTAATATGTTCTGTTGAAGATCATACCCATGCTAGTCCTCAATCCTTAACAGTATGTCTGTGTGCTACATACCTATCAGCATTAAAAACAGTTTATGCAAGACTTTAAGAGTATAGTGAGTCATACTCCATACACTATACTTCGATTAGACTTGCCATTCTCTTTTGCTATTTTAATGCTTTAAAGCAACAGTCTAATGTGACAGTTTCCAGGTGTGGATTTATTAAGTGTGTAGTGATACTGGATGTATAAAAGTACCTCTACTGCTTCTACAGATATTGTTTGCAGAGAAAAAAGATTCAAGCACACAAAAGAAGCCACTATGAATGATGTGGCTATAAATGTTATGGCTTGCTCCTAGTGCAGAGGCATTTGATGAGTCACTTTATCATTATCTGTGTCAAGTCCAACATACCTTCATTCATGGTAAATTATTTTTGGTGTGCTGCATTACACCTGAGCATTTTTACTTCTTTACCTGTGTACTTTCTTGTTTTTATGTCGGTCTTGTCTTCCCTGATATTTTTTAATGTTAAATTTCTGCTGTTCTCCACAACTGGCATAGGTGGGCAAAATGTGTGTCCCTTGGATTCACACATGACTTCTTTGTAACATTCCATGTTATGTAATTACATGTTGTATTCCATATTGTAAAACTTGAAATTGTCTTCTCTGTAATTTTGTGATTCATCAGCCTCACTGCATTCCGCAGTTTGGCATCAGTTTCTTCTCAGTGATACTCTGCCTCCTTAAAATGTTTTAAAGGTTATGTCTGCAAACCATGCATTTAACTCCTTGCTGTTCAAGCTTTATTTTTCAGGGTATTCAACAATCATAAACTGGGTAGTTCTATTGGAACATTAGTATCTGATATACAATTCCATGGTTTTAGTATTTGTTAGCTAAACCACTATACATATTTGCATTATTAGAGGCTTTATGAATAAGATAGAAGCTATGGTTTCTAATAACATCTGTCATGTTCTAAGAGAGCAGTACTACACAATCTAAAATGATATTTCATTACAAAGTTTAAAGTATTACATAATCCTTAAGAAACTCATACATAAGTCTGACTTGGTACTTTATGCGGAAACCAATAAAGATTTTTAGCATCTCTACAAAAATAAAATACGTAGCTATTCTAATAATATTCCACTATGGATTATTCCTTATCTGGCAAAATGTTTAATTTCTTTAGTTGAACATGAAATAAAAACCTGTATTGAGACAAGAAAGGCATAATACAAGTATACCATTTTTAATTAGTGTTCTTAGCTATGCCTCCATTTACAGTAAGCTTTCCCTTACAAAAAGACCATTTATCAAACTTGGACCAATTTGCTGGAATAATATCCACATAATATCAGGCAATTTGACAATGTAGCTCAGTTCAGACAAAAAAAAAACATATATTCAGGTAGAACCAGTGTGCTTGATTTAGCTAAAGTTACTTACTGAAAAGAACTAGGCAAAATGATTTGTGGTTGAGTGGTCCTTGTTGTCAGATCCAAGACAGAATACAGAACGCTGAGAGTAATTTCCTACTAATATCTTAATATTATTTCAGAGTTGCTTACGCAGTGACATCACATCTGGTCATCTGACTCTGTTTCCCACACTCACTAACACTAGTAGAAGCTGACAGGATTTTAGCACCTTCATGTACCATACACACAGATAGAGCTTTGCTCAGATGTGGGGTAGCTGCTGGAAGTTATAAAACCATAAAACCATTCACTCTTCCTACAGGAGCTGCAACTAATTTTCTAGCACAGACATTCTCTGGCTGCCTTCAAAACAGATCATCTTTATGGCTTAACCCATAAAGTAATTTAATTTCAGATGTATTTTAAAGTTTGCTGCAGCTAGATTGTGATTAGCCTCTGCTCAGCCAGTATCCTTTGCCGAAACATAAACATTTAATTCAGTTACAATAATGCATGTACACTCCATTTATATACAAGCTAATTACCTGTTAAAATTAATAGACACTGATTTAAAAAGATAGTGAATAAACTTTTACAAGACGTATAACTTCTCTTCTTAAAAAAAAAACCACTAAAACCACTTAATTAAATAGATAAAACCGTAAATATGTTAAAATAAATGCATTTCTCATAAATGAAGTGTTGGTTTTCAGTCCTGCATCTGATGAAGTCTTTGGAATACTGACAAAAATGCTTTGTACTACAGTGTATGATTTAATGTGGGTGGTGCAGCGGTAGCATTGTTGCCACACAGCAAGAGGTTCTCCCATTCGATTCTTGGCTGGAGTGTGGGGAGTGCCTTCTGTGTGGAGTCTGCATGTCCTCCCCACGGTTGGGTGGGCATTCAAAAGACATACGTAAATGGGTCTGCCTTCACTGAAGGTTGAAAGTTGAGCTGGCACCTTGGCATTCGTGAAAATCTACTGCCAATAATTATCGGACCGGAGTTCCGCTGTGGCGACCCCTAACCGAGAAAAGCCGAAAGAGAAACAACAACAACAACTGTGTGTTTCTTGTTCATTTGGCTTTATTAAAACATCAGAGTTTTCTAGTGCTGGTTGTTCATTTCCTGGGTACTTCATCTTGGTTACATTTTAACACAAGCAACTTTTCAAATACATTTTTAAACACGAGCATCTGTACAACTCAGTTTGATACACAAATGACATATAAATCTTTACAAAATTCCAGCTAGCTGGGCTGGCATACGTTATACATCCACTGCTCACTTCTCCTGGCATGTCTGGCATTATCTGCTGCCATCACATAGCATGCCACACACAACAATGTTTTTGAAAACTTCATAAAATGTGAATCATTAGTGCTTCTTCTATCATGCTAAGGCATGTAAAGTGTGTCTTGAAATGCCAAATTATATGTTCTCCATAAGTATGTGTCTACCATGGACAATATTATAACAACTTTGGTATTGTATATGGCTTTTGCCATGGCCTAAGAGAGTAATAGGCATTATTTAGAATACATTCATTTCTGACTGAATTATTTGGGATACTACATATCAGGTGTACACAGAATCATTTATACCTTAATAGACAATTTGACTCCTACATAAACCAAATAAATGGCAATCTGGAAAACCAGCCTGCTGAAGAACAGTAGTAGAGTACAGACAAACATCACATGCATAGACAACATGCCAAGCAAAAATAATCAGCAGGCAGATCACTTGTTCAAAGAACACTGGCTTTTTCTGCTGATATAGTTTGTATTTCTCTAGGGGTAAGCTGATGCACTTAATTGCAACATATATGCAGTCAGTGGTACACAGGAAAGAAGGGTTCCTAAGGGCTAGCAAGGGAAGGGAGATGGCTAAGTCTTTGGAGATATGCATGTTGGTGGTTCATTTCTGTAATGAACTTGTAAATCATATGATGTTATATAGTCCTATCTTGCCTACATTCTTACCCGTGGTTCAGAGCCGAATATCAGCTTCCACTCAGCCAATTTTTCTAGCTCGAAGTCTTTCATTGGCTGGGCTAAGCAGGTATCCTATGGTGCACTGCTCCATATACCCAGATCTCGTTTTCCACTCATGTAGCTTGGACATGGTCTCGCTTGGCTGTGGCTAAGTACCCTCTTTATTCTTGTCTTAAGAAAATTTTTGATTCATATCAAAAGCTATTTTCATAGCTATTTGTTTAAGTTTGTCTAAGTTTGTTGAGTGTTCTGATTGTGTGTTTGTTGTGTGGTATCCCACTGACTGTTCCCTTGGGCTAGGGCTGTTTTCAGTTAGAGGGCCTAGTTCTCCTCGTTTTGCCTTCTGTGTGAGTATGGTCTAGACCGTTTAAGTTAGAGGTTTGGGCTTTCCCTTTCCTTGTGGGTTTCAATCCCCTGTTGAGAGTTTGTATTTGCCCTTTAGTGTGTGTTTGGTCACTGTTTAGTGTTGGTCACTGTTTAGCATCGTTCCCGCTTTTTGTAATGTGAGCGGTTGTGTTGTTCTCAGACTTGGTTTTTGCCTTGTTGGTGAGTAGTTAAGATGCCTAAAGATCCCAAGGAGCACAAACCTTCGGGTTTCAAAAAGTGCTCTAAAAGTGGGTACAAAATGTCCATTACCGATGGGCATTCCATTTGTGTCTATTGCCTGGGAGCCATCCATCTGCAGAAATCCTGCAGTTTTTTGTCATGCTTTTAGTCCTACAGTTCTCCATGAGAGAAAGAATAAGCTAATTTTAAAGGGACTCTTGAAACCCTCTTTTGAAGAGGCTATGGATTCGTCTTCCAGTGGAAAATCTCCGGCTCCGTCAGCTTCATCAGAGCCTCCGGAGAAAACCTCAAAAACTGCATTGACCTCCTCAGCTCCACTGTCCTTGGGGCCGCAGGAAGTGTCGGTATTGACGGAACTAGCGTCGGCTCCAATTTTATTGAAACCTCTTAGGGGCCGATCGCCCATTCTCAGACCTGCTTCTCCTGAGAGGAGATCTCATTCTCCATCTCTGTCTTCCAAATCCTCCAGAACCCTTTCGGATGTGGATGTTGATAGGGTGGTTCAGAGGCTCCTCCAGTCACCAGTTTTGGCAAAATTGTTTTTGGCTCCGGCCCAGTCGGCTCCGGAGCCCATCCTGACCCCATCTTCGATCATTCCTCCTCCGAGCGCATCTCTGTCTTCGGAGCTGGAGTGTTCCACACAGTGTGAAGTTCCTAGGCTGGCTCCGATGCCCCATTTGGCTCCATCGGTACCAGCATTGGCTCCGACCCTGTCGGCTCCGTCCTCGAGGTTCGGGATTCGGGATACTTTGATCGGGCCTGAGGGGGACATCTTGGGGCTTATTTCGGTCCTGAGCCTTCCTCTCGGTGCATTGGCTCGGGGAACTCAGACCCCCATCATGGCCTTGGAGGCTGGTCGCTCCTCGGATTCAGGGGGGCCGGCCTTCGAGGCTATGTGGACCGCGCTGGTCAGATTGTCAGCTACATTGGGCAGGTCAGTCAATCTTTCCCCCACCACTCCGGTGAGAGCTTCTGATCACCACCCATCCATGGACAGCAGAGCACCAGGGCCTAGGGATACCCCCACGAGTGGTCCCCAAATTTCTGAGGGTCCCTCAGAGTTCATGCCTGAGGAGCCCCCCCCAGAAAGAAAATGTGCTAGAGGAAGCACATAGACTGCCAGGATGAGTCCCTCACCTCTGATACTGACCTCGAGGAATTGGAGGGGTCCCCCAAGTGATCCTCTGATGATGTTTCCTTCTCCGATATCCTGGAGATACTGAAACAAAGAGGTGACTGGCTGTCCAAAGCCCCTTCCAAGGAGGAGTCAGTATTCCGTAAGGCATTTGGTGCTCAGCCCTCTGCCTCCTGGGTGTCTCCACCCTTCGACAAACTCCTTGATCTGATTTGTTGAAGAGTGTGGGAAAACCCTGATTCTGTGGAGCCCGTACCCAGGCATCCCAACAAGTTTCTTTCCACCCCCAGGGCAAAGAGTTTCTGTCTAAAGGAGTCCCTGTAGATGCCATGGTGGTGGCAACAGCCACTCAGAAGGAAGTAGCAGAGTCTTCTTCATCCGTCCATCCTCCTATCAAGGAGTCTAGGACCATGGATCGGTATGGGAAGCATACCCTCTCATCAGCAACCTTTACCTTACGGTCGCTGAATTACCTGTCTCACTTCACTTGGCTCCAGAGAGATCTCCTCAAGGAGTTAGGAGAAACTCTTGCGGGTAATGTTCCTGAGGCAGTGGCTCAGATGGTTAACGCCCAGGTCTCTACCCTCAACTCCATTGTTAACTCATCCATGTGGCTCATTTTGTATGCAGCCGAGGGAGCGAGTAAGGCAGCAAGCTCAGGGGTCACCCTTAGAAGGCAAGCCTGGCTGCACCTATGTCACTTTGCGGAGGCCTTCATGTCTTCCTTCACTGATGCCCCCGATGGTGGTTCCTCTTTGTTTGGGACCAAAGTGAAAGACACCCTCACCAGGTGCGTGCAAGAGGGAAAGACCCTGTCTGCCATAGGAGTCCATTTTTCCCTTCCTTCTAGGCCTTATCCCGAGGCCCAGTGGGGGGGGAGATGTGGTTCAAGAAATCACAGAGGTTTTTTCCTGCCGCACAAGGTGAACCCCCCTCTAGAGACAGGGGAGGGGGGTTATTCAGGGAGACGTTGCCCCAGAGGCAGAGGGGGCCCCTGCAATTTGGGAGACTGCGATTCCTTTTGTGGCTCTCCATACTCTCATTCCTGAGGGTGTGCCCAGCTGTGCTTATCCGGAGCCAGTCGGGGGTCGAATTTCATTATATCCAGAAGCCTGGGAAAGCATTACCCAGGGCCGATAGGTATTATGGATAATTTCTGGAGGTTCTCATTCCACTTAGATCAGTGCCCCCGCCAATCAAAAAAAATCTCAGACGTCCCACCCAGTCAAAGAGATCAAGCAGCCTCAGAGGTCTCAAAGCTGCTAGAAAAAGGAGCCATCCAGCGTGTCCCCTCAGACCAAATCAGATTAGGGACTTACTCAAGATTCTTTTTGGTGCCGAAAAGAACAGGGGACCTGAGACCCATACTAGATCTCAGCCAACTGAACAACTATGTACACAAGTCCAAGTTCCGTATGGTCACACTACAATCGATTCTCCCATTGTTGGGAGAGGAGGTATGGATGTGCTCCATCGACCTCAAGGATGCTTACTACCATGTGAAAATTGACAGGGCATCCAGGAGTCACCTACGGTTCCAGCTGGGAGCCAGTCATTTCCAGTTTTGAGCCCTGCCCTTTGGTCTCACCACAGCCCCCAGGGTGTTAACCAAGTGTATGGCGGTGGTGACGGCTCACTTGAGACATCAGGGATTCCAAGTGTTTCCGTATCTGGATGACTGGCTCCTTACCACCCTCACCAGGCATCAACTAGTTCAAACCAGGGATGCTACCATCACTCTATGTTACCAGTTGGGTATAACAATAAATTGGGAAAAATCTGCTTTATTGCCCTCGCAGTGTGTCACCTTTATAGGAGCAGAATTAGACACCATTCGAATGTGAGGATTTTTACCGCAGGAAAGGATCAGAGTCTTACAACAACAGATGCCCCTGAGACAAGCGAAGGCAAGATGGGTTCTCCAGCTCCTAGGGACCATGGCAGCAACAATCATGTTGGTCCCTCTAGCGAGATTGCACATGAGAATTCTCCAATGGCTCCTCTTTGTTCAGTGGTCTCTCCAAAGACTTCCACTGTCTCATCCCATCTTGCTCATGGACAGATGCAAGCAGAACCTCATTGGTGGCTGTGCACCAACAATTTGGACGGGGGAAGGCCCTTCGTTCCATCCATCCCGGTTGCCACGGTGACCACGGACGCCTCCCAGATGGGGTGGGGGGGGCATCTTGGCAGGACAGTCCAAGGCATGTGGCAAGAACATGAGATACATCTGCATATAAACGTCCTAGAGATGAGAGCAGTGCTGCTTGCATTGCAGGCACTTCAGAGTGTTCTTCCTCTAGGGATGATTGCGATACACTCAGACAACATGTCAGTAGTGTGGTATCTAAACAAGCAAGGGGGAATCAGGTTTTACCCTCTGTGCAGTGAGGCCATGCAAGTGTGGCATTGGGCAGTAATTTCCCAACGGTTTCTGGTGGCAACGCACATTCCGGGGAAGTCGAACATGATTGCAGACAGGCTAAGCAGAGCTATTCTGATGCCTTACGAGTGGTCCCTGAATTGCCTGGTTGCAGAGCGAATCTTCAGCAGATGGGGTCAGCCTTGCTGCGACCTTTTTTGCCAGCCCCCTCAATGTGAAATGCAGCAACTACTTCACGCTGATCCCCCCACAGGGGGAGTCAACCAGGGGTGCTCTGGTTCATGATTGGCCCTCCGGTCTGCTTTATGCTTTCCCTCCATTTCCCTCGCTGTCAAAGGTGATTCAGAAAGTGCAATCCTTGGGAAGCAGAATCATTCTGATTGCTCCACACTGGCCTCACCAAGTTTGGTTTCCCTTGCTTCAGCAATTCATTGTGGACACTCCTTGGACTCTGGACCCTCAACCAGATTTACTGGCACACATGTCGGGACAGTTCAACCCCTCCCTGATGACCCTCTGGTTGACAGCCTGGCTACTCCACTTCCGTTAGTCAGACTTCATAATTTCTCACCAGAAGTGGTTCACATATTATCATCCTGTCATAAACCATCCACTAGAAAGATTTATTCTAGTAAATGGAAAAGGTTTTCTATCTGGGCACATACCAGAGGCATTGAACCTTACACAACTCCAATCGCTTCAGTCCTAGAGTTTTTGTCTATGCTTTTTCATCAGGGTTCTGCATCAGCCACCATCAAAGTTCAACTGGCAGTGATCTCTAATTTTCATGTAGTGAATGAGCCTAGTCTCATGGTGCAGAGTATGCAAGGCATTCCTGAAGGGTACTCTGTTGCTCCGTCCCCCGGTGTCCAAACCAGTCATGTCCTGGGATCTCAATTTTGTTCTACAAGCCCTTACTGTACCACCTTTCAAGCCTGCAGCTACCTGCAAGTTGAAATTCTTGACCTGGAAAACAGCCTTCTTAACAGCAATCACTTCAGCAAGGTGAGTTTCAGAAATTCAAGCCCTCTCTATCAAACCTCCATACTTAATCTTCCATAAAGACAGGGTCTTTCTTAGACCAAACCCTTCATTCCTTCCTAAAGTGGCTTCCGTGTCTAATCTAAATCAATCCACTGAGTTGCCTGTCTTCTTTCCCCACTTTTCTAACAAGGCAGAATTTAGATTTCACCAGTTGGATGTACACAGACAATTACGCTTCTATCTGCACCGAACAAAAGATATCCAGAAGTCTGACCAACTTTTTGTTTCCTTTTCAGAAAACCAAATGGGGTCCCTGGTCTCCAGGGTCACCCTATCTAGATGGATATCTAGTTGTATCTCTTTCATCTATCAAGCAGGAGGTAAATATCTGCCATTTCTGGTCAAGGCTCACTCTACTCAGGCTGTTTCCACATCTACAGCCTATCAAGCCAGATTGTCAATGGATGATATATGTGCTGCAGCTACTTGGGCTTCTCCTCACACATTTGTTTCTCATTACAAATTGGATGTGGTCTCCAGGGGCAGGTCTTCCTTTGGCTCCACAGTTCTCAGGAGTATTTTCCTATGAGCCACCCAGGATGTAGGTGCTAGGGACGCTGTCCCACGGGTAAGAATGTAGGCGAGATAGGACTACATAACATCAAGAAGTTATGTACTCACCATAACGTTCGATGTATGTAGTCCATCTCACCTCACATTCTTACTTACCCGCCCACCTTCCCCCTTCCTGGAGGATTTGGAGGTTAGGTTGTTATCTGCAGAGTTCCCTTGCTTATCTTATTCTTTACCTGGATGTGATGTGTGCATGGAATACAAATGAGTTTCACAGCAAACTAGATCTGGGGATATGGAGCAGTGCACCATGGGATACCTGCTTAGCCCAGCCAATGAAAGACTTCGAGCTAGAAAAATCGTCTGAGTCGGAGCCGATATTCGGCTCTGAACCACGGGTAAGAATGTGAGGAGAGATGGACTACATACATCAAACGTTATGGTGAGTACATAACTTCTTGTTATCTTACAGATGTTTATCAGCACATTTGGGAACCTATTGAGTATCTTTCAGCAGATGACTGATATTCACAAATAGATTGCTTGTTAGATGGTGGCAAGTTTCAGAGGCTTTAATAATTAAGGCAACACATACATTAGAGTACAAAGGTGCAGATTAACTGTGCACTCTTTCAAGTGTCATACTCTGTTAACATAACCCTCAAACAGACTTGTTCATTTACAGAGAGCTCTGCAACACATTTCAAATGTTTCAACTGTATCCAGAGTTATCTGAGCTATGAAAAGAGTATTTTCTTGATTTAGCAGACTTCTACTTGCTTTATCCAGTGATCACTATCTTTTGAGCATTTTGTAAAAGCATTTATTTTATTTTACGGCAGAAATAGTGACTTCTCTGTTGGCTTTTCTAGTAGTGTTTGCTTCTTAATCCCTTTGCAGAATGGTGAATTAACCAGGGACTTAACTATTTGGCAGTTGTTTGCTGTTTATTCTGCACTTCAGAGCTGATTTTGCTGTGCTTTTACATTAAAAAATTCCAGGATCATCCATTTTAAGGCAGAAAGTTTTTACCTTGGTTGTCTGAGCTTGGAAGCACACCAGGAAGATCAAAGTGATTTATTTATTGACTAGAGAGCATAGAAGTCAGCTATAAATCAAGCAAGTTTACACGGTGCTGTCCACTAAGCAGCAGCAGCTAGCAGTGCTCTAAATAGCAGCAAACACCTAGCAGTAAAATCTCCATATAAAGTTACAATTAGGTCCAAAACCTGTTAAACAGTGTGGCATTATGTGGAAATGAGCTTACAGCAGCTAACATGTGCATCGGACAGCATTACTATATCCTAGCTCTATATAACATCTTGCTCTTAACCCCAGAACTACCCTAGGAAACTGTTAAAATTCAATTGTTAATCCAACACAGCTCACCCTATTCCAGGTCTTGACAACATGGATATGCAATTACCAAATTTTTCTGTGCCCATTGGACATCAAATGGCAATGTAGCAGTTGTCTCATCATTAAAGAAAATTGTATGGTATGCAAGAGATATAAATGCACAACTTCCTTGGAGAAAAAAATCTTGCATACCACCGAGGCTGTCAAGAATACTCAGACTACATCCCTCACACACTCTGCTTACCACACACACACACACACACACACACACACACACACACACACACACACACACACACACACACACGCACACACACGCATTTTCTTATGCTTAAGTGCTTAAAAGAAACCTTTCCAAATCTCAAAGACTCCAAAGCCATCTAATGGCATTGCTGCTTCTCTGCAATCATTTAAACACACACCAAAAGCAACACTAAACATCTCAGATAAACATACACCCAGGTGTCACCAAAGAGCAAAGAAAAAAGACAAGTCCAAAAGCCAAAAGACAAACCAAGTAAAAAACAGATGCACAATGGGACCGGTAGCTCAGAGGTAAAATCCACCAAGTGTTAATACTGTCCACGAACGTAATCCAAGACTTTTAATTAAAACAAGACAAATTTACATAAGCGCTTTCGTTTGGCTCATGCCAAACTTTTTCAAACAGTAAAAACATCATTTCCTGTTCCTTAAATAAGTACTCCCTAGTAGCGATACAATATTAATTCTAATTAACTAATTGTGCCAATAATGATGTTACTAATTTACACACATACACTAAAATAGCTATAACATGAAAGTTCAAAATCTTTCATGTAACACACACAGTGAAAATACATAAAAACTAAGCGAAAAGGATGAGCAATAAACAAATATATAAAAAATAATAAAATAATGAACACGTAACAAACCCAAGTACGGGGTATTTTTTTCTTAATGTGATATGTGTACATATATATGTGTATGTTTATGTTTTAATGTTGTTGTATTTGTATTTTTGTTTATTTAATTTATATTATATATTATATATGGACCCTCCCATCATGAAACCACATAATGTCGAATATTAATTGAACCCTCATTTTAAATGTTATGTATACGTTCAAATATCAAGATTATGCAAAATCTTGTAATGTTTTGTATAATAAATACTAATCGTTGAATAAAAATACAAATATGTAACTAGTTATTTTACCATCTTGTTCATACAATAATTTAAATAGATAAATAAATAAATAAGCATACAAGTATATAAATATAAATATATATTTTTTATTTTTTTATTTATTTTTTATTTTTTTGTAAATGACGTAAATTGGAAAATTGATGTAATGTGAATTTTAAAATGTTAAAATATTTCTAAAAATGTTTTTTTTTAAAAATGTTTATTATTAATATTATAAAATTAGTTGTTTATAAAAATGTTTGTAATTTTTATCCTCTTGAATTATATCTAATAATAAAATTGATAGTTAAGTATAATTATTATCCAATGAGCATGTTGCAAGATTCACCTTTAATTGTTTATTTTAGTTTATATATTACATTAATATTATCAGGATAAAGATTTCAATTTTAAAATACTACTAATAGAAATATAATTATTCAGTCCTGGCCAATTATTTGAATTCAGTCTAAGTTGCCATTCGAGTTCTGATTTTTCTAACATTGGCTGCCATGCTCCCCCTCTCACATTTTGTTTAATAACGTCTAGAACGACAAATTTAAACGTGTGTCCTGGGCAAGTTCTAACATGCTTTGCTAATGCATTAACTTCATTTTCATCTATAATGGCCCTGACGTGTTCACTTATACGTTCTTTAAACTTCCTTTCTGTCTTCCCTATGTAAAACATAGGACAACAAAGGCAGAAACCACAATAAACAACCCTTTCAGTTGAGCAACATGCTTTATGTTTTAAATTTATCTTGTTGTTGGAAATTGTCAGTACATTTGTTTCATGTACATATTTACAAAATTTGCATTTCCCGCATCTAAAAGTCCTTCCGTTTTCCTGTTTCTTATTTAATTCAAACATATTTTTCATATTCTTTCCTTTTTTATAAACTATTAATGGTTTTTCATCCAATACATTATGTAGTGATGTGTCATTCATTAATATTTGCCAATTTTTATTCAGAAATTTCCTTATAATATTACTATCAACACTATAGTTAGTAATGAATGAATTTCTAAAACCTTTATGTTACTCATTTATGCATTATTTCCAGAATCATTTTCTATAACATCGTTGTTTGAACTAGTACATCCGTTTATATTTCGATTAATCACCCCTGAATCAACATTCGTATCTTGTGGGCTTTCAATTGGTGTACTACAATTATATTTCAACAATGGTTGATAGAAAAATTCATCACACTTTTTTACAACTTCAGACCATACATCTAATATTAATGTCTCTGGATACCCTCTATTTCTAAACATATTAGATAAAAATTCACATTCCTTTAGAAAATCCTCTTTTTTGCTAACCATCCTTGACGCCCTAACAAACTGACCCTTAATTACTGCTTTTTTTTGATAAAAAGGGTGGCAACTACTGAAGTGTAAAAACGTGTTACTATATGTATCTTTTCGAAATAATTCTGCTTTATAAATCTTGTGTAACCTGTCTTTTTGTAATAAAACATCTAAGTAAGAAATAATATTTAAATCATAATTCATAGTGAATTTTAAAAATGATGTGGTTCCATTTATATATAATAAAAATTCTTCTAATAATTCCATTTTACCTTTCCAAACTATAAAGATATCGTCCAGAAATCGCAAATACACTCTACAATATTTAAAATATTCAGAAGTGAAAACATACTCTTTTTCCCACATAAACATTACGATGTTAGCATATAGACCCCCACACGGTGAACCCATCGTCACCCCTTCTTTTTGCAAATAAATTTTGTTATTAAAATTAATAAAATTGTTGTTTAAAACGGTATCCAGTAATTGTTCATGTAAATTTATTATATTTTGTGGTATACCTTTTTTACTCAAATAAGAATTAAACAAAAAAATACCTTCAGTATGAGGTATTGAAGAATAAAGGTCTTTAACATCAATTGTAACCAGATAATCTGCTCCAGAATAATCAACTGTGTTTAAAACCTTAAGAAAGTGCCATGAATCCTTCAATAAGTGTTCTTCCATATAAATTAAATGTTTTAGTTTATTGTCTATAAATCTTGCTATAGGGTATGTAATGGACCCCTGAGCATCTACGATGGGTCTGAATGGTGGACATGTGATGTTTTTGTGAATTTTCGGAACCCCGAAAATCGTAGGGGTTCTTGGATGATCAATATTTAAGTAATTAAACTCTTCTGTTGTTATATCACCATCAATAAACAAGTCATAGATAATACCTCTAATACGTTTGTATGAGATATTCATCTCATTAATAGAACTTAATGCATATGTATCACCTTCCAATATTGTTTCTATTTTAGAATTATAATCAGTCACATTAAAAATTGTTATTCCCCCTCCTTTGTCAGGTTTTATAAACCTCACAGTATGTAAACTTGTTAATTCAGTTAAAACATCCTTTTCATACTTAGTTAAATTATACTTAAATTTACTGTTATAATTTCCTTGAATGGACCTGAAGTCCAACTCACATGCTTTTTCAAACGTTTCGATAGTGGGGTGCAGTGGAAGATTGAAGGAGCTGGAAACATAAAATGGTCCAACTACTCCTTCAATACCTTTAAACATTTGTGAGAAATTTAATTTCCTTGTGTAAATTTTTAAATCAATTATACTTTGTACTAAATCCATTTTCCTGCTTGGAATGAAGGTATAACCACGTGCCAACAAATCACAAATTTCATAATCAAAAACTAGGTCTGAATAGTTGTACACAGTAAAGTCCCCTTTAGAATTCTTATATATGGAAGGTCCATTATTAACATTGTTCTGTGTTAATGTCGACCTCTCCAAGGTCCTCTCTGCGTCTGTACTCTCCCCCTCGTATAAGAACCTCGATTGTGCGGTAAATATTGTTTTCCTTGCTTCATCACGTAATGCGTTTGTTGCCGTTGTTGTAACCGCTCCGACCTTCGCAGTGTTGGAAATGAATCTTCACCTAAAAAATCTAAATTGTCCTCACAAGATTCATCAATAACATCCTCTGTAACACTTCTAAAATTATTATTATTAGTTGTAACATTTTGTAAATGTTTACCCCATTGTTGTGATACAGGTGGTTGTGGATATGCATAACCTTGACCGTAAGCCTGAATGTCACGGTCCAACTTTTTAGTTTTCCTTTCCCTAATAACCTTTACTTTCTCATCTATTGACTTGAAAATACGGTTATAATCAAAATCAAATTTACTAAAATTAATATCCTTTTTTATTACGTTGTCCATTTCATTAGCTTGCTTTAGTAACTTATTCAAAGTAGCAGTATTGTCGTTAATCACAAGTTTCATATAGTCATGCCCAAATTTGTCAAATAATTTTAACAATTCAGTATGTAATGATGAATTAGGACTGAGTCCAGTTGGATATCTCCAGACTCTTAGCCCTTTTGGCACAATGTTTTTGTTTATACACTCCTGAAAATATAAATTGTCTAACTGCAGTTTTTTTATTTTCAAAAGTATGTAGTCAAATTCAGCCAACTTATCCAAAATTGATTCAAAAGTACCTGTTGAACATGCTCCAGTTGTACTGAATGCTTTGATGTTCTGTACCCATTTTCCAAACTCTCCATTCATTCCGTTCTGTGTACTTGCCGATGTAGATGGTTGAACTTTTGCCGATGTGGATGGTTGAGCATCCCCTTCCCCTTCACCTAATTGGTTTGCACTGCGATAATTCTCTCGCAAAACATCCGATTCATGGTCATTGATGTCTACAAACGGGTTGTTGTGTAGGGTCAAATTCGAACACTGGGATAATGAACGCTGTTCGTAACGATCCATCCTATCGCTTAGACTATGCAAAAGGCGCGAAATAGAAAGCAATGTCACTTCTTCTGATTCTTCCGGTGATACCTCCACAATGCTCCCGGCCAACTCCATGCTGTTGTATAAACCAAAAGTCCAAAAACCAAAAGACAAACCAAGTAAAAAACAGATGCACAATGGGACCGGTAGCTCAGAGGTAAAATCCATCAAGTATTAATACTGTCCACGAACGTAATCCAAGACTTTTAATTAAAACAAGACAAATTTACATAAGCGCTTTCGTTTGGCTCATGCCAAACTTTTTCAAACAGTAAAAACATCATTTCCTGTTCCTTAAATAAGTACTCCCTAGTAGCGATACAATATTAATTCTAATTAACTAATTGTGCCAATAATGATGTTACTAATTTACACACATACACTAAAATAGCCATAACATGAAAGTTCAAAATTTTCATGTAACACACACAGTGAAAATACATAAAAACTAAGCGAAAAGGATGAGCAATAAACAAATATATAAAAAAATTATAAAATAATGAACAAGTAACAAACCCAAGTACGGGGTATTTTTTTCTTAATGTGATATGTGTACATATATATATATGTATGTTTATGTTTTAATGTTGTTGTATTTGTATTTTTGTTTATTTAATTTATATTATATATTATATATGGACCCTCCCATCATGAAACCACATAATGTCGAATATTAATTGAACCCTCATTTTAAATGTTATGTATATGTTCAAATATCAAGATTATGCAAAATCTTGTAATGTTGAATATGCTTAATTTGCTTAATTTGCTTAAGTGCTTAAAAGAAACCTTTCCAAATCTCAAAGACTCCAAAGCCATCTAATGACATTGCTGCTTCTCTGCAATCATTTAAACACACACCAAAAGCAACACTAAACATCTCAGATAAACATACACCCAGGTGTCACCAAAGAGCAAAGACAAAAAGACAAGTACATACTTCACCTAATACTCTTGTCACTGGGGACTGCAAAGTGCATCACACAATCCCAAACTCACCAGATCAGACAAAAAGAAGATAATGGTCTGTTGCCTATCTGGAGCCAGGATCCATGATATCACACACACACACACACACACACACACACACACACACACACACACACACACACACACACACACACACACACACACACACACACACACACACACACACACACACACACACACACACACACACATACATACACACACACACACACACACACACACACACACACACACACACACACACACACACACACACACACACACACACACACACACACACTTGCCACTGCACCTCAGGTACTAATATGATTCTAAAATAGTCCATGTAGGTGTAAATGACTGGAGATGTACCTCAATGTTCTATATGAAAAGAGACATAATAGACCTTTTAGAATATGTGTCACAGGTATGAGCCTTGGATTTAGCAGCATTCTACCTGCACCAAGAATGATGCCAAGTATGAACATAAAATGATTAATTTTAATAATTGGCTTAGTGTCTGGTGTCTGGGGGAATCCAGTATCTTTCAGTATGGAAGGACATGGTTAAAAGACTACATTGCTTAGATAAGGGTGGGCTGCACATGTCTCCCCCTAGGCTTTTGAATATTGGCTAAAACTTTATCCACCCCCTTGGAGCCTTTTTTAGGTAATGTCAAAAAGACAACACAGCCAATATATTGAAAAGGTCTACAAGCAACCTTAAGGTGTTACTGCTCAATGCTGAGAGACTAAACAAAAAAAAAAAAACTCTACATCCTTCAAGCCCATCTCACTTTGGAGAATGCAGTCATCTGTGTCACAACTCAGACTTGGTTTAAAAATGTAAAAAGTACGGACAGTACTTGGGCAGTTCCAGGCTACAGTGCCTTCCACACCCTTAACCAACAACAGGAGGTCTAGGGCCAAAGGCTGAGGTGTCTTGATCTACGTTAGCAGCAACATACCTTCAGGCTGGATAAACAGGATGACAAAATGGAGATCATCCATGTCTAATTCACCATAGATAAGGTCCCTTACCATATCATGATTTGCTACAAGTCACCATCTATGTCCCTAGGATCTCACAACTCTTCCCTGAACCTAATGAAAGCATTCACCATCCAACAAAGCACCCTATTAATGGGAGAGTTTAACTACACCTCTATAGACTGGGATGCATACACTGCCTCAAACTCACAAATACAACACTTCCTGGACTTTATTAACACAAACACACAAGGTGCAGGGTTTGCGTCTCACAGGGGATAACTGGCTAGGCTTAATATGGCTCGCAAGGGCAGTTAGCCTAGTACTAATCTATGAACCTATGGACCTATGAACACCTTAGAACAGAGCATGCACTCTCCAACCAGAGGATCAAACATATTGGATCTGATACACAGCAACATGGGAGAGCATTGCACTCCCCCCCCCCCCCCGTCACATCCTCACTAGAGAGATTAGATCACAAAGCTGTCTCTTTTGAAGTAAAAATCAAGACAGAAAACCCAGCTAAACCAAACAGTTAGAAACTATTCTAGGGCAAACTACATCCTATTAAGTGACAGTATGTTAAAATTCAAGGCCATCCCTAACCCTGAGACCACAGTTGCCTATGCAGAGTCAGTATACAAATGTGAATGGCTGCATAGAGGTTGCCATACCTACCAGAATTAAACCATAAATAAACACTAAAAACAAACCCCACTGGTAGAATCCTCAACTAAACAGGGTATAGAATTAAAGAAGAAAGCTCATGGACAAAATCAGGAAAAGCAACTCACTTAAAGACAAGTGCACTATTACACAATTAAACAAGAGATTAGGAGGTCTAATTAAGTCCAACAAAACTAACTATGAGGTCAGGATAGCCTTGTTGGCTAAGGACAATCACAAGACCTTTTTCAGCTATGACTGGAAATTTAAAAGCAGCATGCAGCAGAGTGCTAAACTGGTGGTAAACAGTACTACCTTCACCAATCATGGTGACATAGCAAAGCTACTGTCAGATAAATTTAACTTAACCTTCACAACCCCCCCAGCTCCACCATGTGAAATCCCCTCCGACATACTTTTCCCTAACTATTAGATGGGACCAGGTGCTGGAAGCAGTCAGAAAAGTTAAGAACACTGCCTCTATGTGTCCTCACTCACTTCTGTTTGCCTCCTGAACAGTCTAAAAATTGATCTATCAGGACCACTTGAGGCACTCTTCAACTAGAGTCTTTAAACAGGATATGTTCCAAGTGAATGGAGGACCACAACAGTCATTCCCCTCCATAAGGGTGCGCCATCAACTGACCCAGGAAACTATGGACCCATCAGTCTAACAAGTCTAATATGCAAAGCCATGGAATGAGTTATCATGCTAATGATAAACAAGGACATTAGCAACCTGCAGAGTCTCCCAGTCTGGCTTTGTTAAGGGAAGGTCATGTCTACTTAACCTGGTTAGATTCTTTGAGAAGACCATTAAGGTAAAGGTTGAGAGTAAAACAGTGCATACTGCTTATCTTGTTCTGGCCAAGGCATTTGATACAATGCCCCACTCAGACATTGTTGATAAGTTCTCTAAGCTAGGCATTAATCCATAATAAAATCACTGAATTGCGGACTTGCTCACAGACAGGACCCAAGAAGTCAGAATTGGTGAGACCACCTCCATCAACTCACATTAATTACTCCATTGATAAAAGACCCCAAGAGTCAATCCAGTAGTAAGAGATCTGGGAAGATATGTAGACAGTAATCTGGGCTTTGATCAACACATAGCTAAGATAATAAGAAAATCATTCTATGCCACCAGCTTATAAGTAAGGTTATGGCATCTACAGCCAAGGAAGTTATACTACCACTTTACCTGGTCCTTATCAAACCTATCATTGAATACAATACCCCCTTTGGCATTTATCTAGCCAGACACTTGCAACAGTTGGAATGCCCAAAAAGGTTTCTCACCAGGAGAATTCAGGGCATGAGCACACTGTCCTACACTGATCAGCTAAAGGCTCTGTCACTGTATTTAGTCTCCTACAGGTTGCTGAAAGAAGATTCTTGCATGGCTTACAGGGTTTCCACAGACCCTGCCCTGATGGAAGTGTTGCACATGCACAAAACAAACAGTACCAGAAACACTAGATCTAGCGATCTGAACTTTGCTTGTGACATAAACAGAATGTGCTGGAGGGATAGATATGTGTTCCACAGGATCCCCACAATATGAATAAGCTCCCCATCCATGTAAAACAGAGTTCATCCCTGATTAAAATCAAATGAAACCTTGACAATTGGTTGGGAAATTATAAATGTACCCCTCATCCTGGCCTCCATGTCCGTTATGGACAAATGCTGTCAATAAGAAATGTTTTACCCTAACTAACCCCTACAACAAATCATTAGTTACTTCTGTACTAACACCCCCCCCTTTATAAACAGTTATGATACTGGGGGAACCAAATGGTGTAGGTTGTACAGCTAGACTTGTAAAGGCCCTCATGGCTGTTAGTGTAGTAATGACCTATGAACCTATTGTGCAAGAGAAGGATGCCAAAGAAGCTGAAAAGTAAGGATTGGTAAATAATGGTATAACCCATTTTTTTATGCCACAGAAACTTTGTCAGTAAAGATACAGCAGCTGAGAAACATTGGTTTGATGGAAGTTAAGTGCCTGAAATGAGTAGTACTAGTATGCACATAGTGAGACAGATGAAGAAATGAAGACATCAGAGCTCGAGGCAAGTTAACTGTAATTTTAGAAAACACCTGGGAGAATGGATTCCAGCAGTTCCATCACATTTGCAGGAAAACAGAAAATGATTTGGTAAAGTAGTTTTGGCATAGACAAGAGGAAAGCAAGAGAAGATGAGGATGTCCAGCCAAAATAACTGATAGATTGCATGACAGAAGACATGTGGTGGTGAGGCATAACTGTTGAAGAGGCAAGGTTAATGGCAGTGAATCGTAAGAGCAGGCAAAGGATGACCCAGCATCTCAGCCCCATATAAAAAGGGAAATGTGGTGAACATGTGATGCTAATGATGATAATGATCATCACCATGATCGGGTCTTTTTCTGTATGAAATACGTGAATTTGGCTGAAGTGAACCACCCTTGCTGTGATTCTAACCATTTGTGGTGTCTTCACTGATATCTTGTGATGTGCTGTTCAAGTACATAATGCATTATCAATGTTTCTGAATCATGACACTCATGTTTCTTCACTCTGCTGTGTTTATTATTTAATTCAAATCTGCTGTGTAATGCACAAAACCTGCCTTCAGAACTCATGTCTTTGAATAGCCTATACCATTCTCATGTATACAAACTGGGTGAAAATATTTTGCATACAACACAAGCTTTATCTGAATTCCACAATCACTGATTTTCCACTGTCTGTACTGACAGACATTTACTTAAAACATTTGTCTTTAAAGCCAAGTACAGTGCTCTTTTTAGACACCCGGAATTTGTATGTTCCCTGTCTCTCTTTGACTGCATTATACTGTCTGGTCAATGAATGACATTTCTACCATCAATCATGAATTAAGTTTATACGTTTAAGCAGTCACATCTTTACTTCTCTAGTATTATTTTGCCCTTTTTCATTACAGTCTCAGATTTGAGTGGTCATAGTATGATACAATATAATATAGGTATGCTTATGTGACTACAGCTCCTTTTATCGTAAGCAATCATATTTACAGTATGAAAATATGTCATTAACATTGAGAAAGTAACTGGGCTGGAATCAGTTTGTTGTCATATCTAGTAACAGTATTACTTTACCATATACTATATACATTACAGTTGATCTATCCTAAGGCAGTCACCAGCTATTCAAAAATGAGTTATGTATATAAAGATGCAAGATAACTTACATTAAAAAAGTCATTGTTTCTTTTGTCTCAATTCAGCATAAACTGCAAAAAAGTAAAGCTGTTGCTGGTTTCTCAGATAGTTAATTAAACAGCATTTCACAGTACACATCGCATGTACAACCTTCCTTCAATTAGTGGTGTACTTCTCTATACTTAGCTAACAACAAAGGAATATGCAAGAAGCAATTATATTTCATCAGGAACAGGAATGTCTTATTATTTAAATTTATGCCACATTTACTCAGTAACAAAGCTTTATTTCTGTCTGATTTCAACATATATAACCATTACTTGCTGAACATATTTTCAAGGAAAAATTAAGTTCCTTTTTCTTGTCTTGCTGGCTGTAACTAAATCATTGCATGAATATGAAGAACATGGAAGCAGTTTATTAGTTTTCCATCCCAATCTGTCATTTTCTTTTTATGGAGAATATTTTCAACTTATTATTGTACCTCTGAGTATCCTACAATGCTGCAGGAAATATTTTATACATGCTAGAAGGCAAAGTAATATCTCCCCATGTTTTATAAAAGACACGTCTGGCCATTTAGTGCAGAGGGTAAAGGCTATGAGCTGTTACTGACTTGTTTTATATCGTAGTTGTGTATTTGCTTTCTTCAGTCTCCCTCTGCCTATTGCAATGGCTATGAGCAAGTCACTTAACTAGGTGTGGATGTTTCTAAGTGAGCCCTAAAAAGGCACTTCTGCCTTTTACATCTCTCTTTAGCTAGCTAGATAGATAGATAGATAGATAGATAGATAGATAGATAGATAGATAGATAGATAGATAGATAGATAGATAGATAGATAGATAGATAGATAGATAGATAGATAGATAGATAGATAGATATGTATATTGTGTATGGCGTCTCTTATATTGATCAAATCGTGGTTGAGTTGACAGCTTTTTGTTGGTGTAACTGTAGATGGGGAATATACTCTTTCTTTTGTACTGTGTCATCTTAGAGTTGGAATATTTAAGAAGCAGGGGATATAGGGGTGTATTTGTATCACATGTAACGATATTTCTTGGATCATGCACATTTCTTTGTCAGAGTTCCACTGTCGTCCTTTATTGTCAACTTTTTCAACATCAATAAACTGAAGATATGTTTATTTTCAGTATATCCATATGGTTATGTGTGTGCATGTCTATATGTCTGTGTGTGTGTGTCTATTTACATACAGCTGATTGAAAATCAGCTGATCAGACATTAATGGCTTTTTTATGTGCAATATAGTGAAGACTGGGGAGTGGAGAATTTGCCCTTTCCCCATTGTACTGCAATCTAGGATTTAGTACATATAATTATTAGAGTTATGGGTCTGCAGGGGGCTAGCTGTCCTACAAAAACATGGTTATTTTTTTCCTGTATTTCTTGATGGTTTGAAGGCTCTCTGTAATCTTCAAAGAAGACAATGCACTGTCTGAGTTTAAAGGGATAAATCCCATCACACAGTCTGTGATGAACATGTTACAGCAAACTCATGGTGTGAAAAAAGAAGCAATTATATGTTATGGATGCCAAACAAATAGTCTTTTCAACCTTTGGAAATGGCCTCAGAAGCCATGGTCTAGATTGCAAATACTAGTCTGTTCCTTGAAAAAGTTACATTGCTTTAATGGTCATCAAAGGGAGATGATGAGAATGCCATGAACCCAGTTAGTTCATATGCAGTCCCTGAAAGAATGGAAAAAGATGTTGACATACACGGTATTTTTATTAATATATTTCCTTGTTAACCTGATATGGTTACAAAGGAACTTATCAGCAGAGAGATGACTTTTTAAATTAATCCCAGATTCACCAAATTTTGCTGATGGTGGAGCAGTCTCCTTTCTCTATTGTTTTGCAACCAAGTTCCCCATATAGGGGGAGCGTAAATGGTCTTGCACTCCTGCAAAAAAAAAATAGCTTCAAATTTGCTTAAAGTAGTTTTCGCTACTTTGTTTTAGACTTTTTACATTTGTTGGGAATGATGTTTATGCATCAGCATGATTCTAGTCACTATTTTTAAGTAGTGACCAAGGACTATTATCTGCTTAAGTGCCTTGCTTGGATTCACAGTGTAGGCAAATGAACAATAAAGAATGAAACATACATCTACAGGATGATGCTTATTAGCAGCTCTAAACCTTGCTGTTCTCTGTTAAACTACCAACCTTAGTGTCTGATAATACATCTTTTAACAAGTTAGAGTTTGCAAACATTATGAAAAGAAAACAAAATTCAGCATGCAACTAAATCACTAGTTTATGTTTCATGTAATGGTTTGGCAAAGAAGACCCTACAACTTTGATGGGAAGGGTAGAAAAATAAAAAGTGGCTCTGATTTTTGTTTAGTTACAGAATATCCCATCAATAGATGACATTTTATTTCTAGAAAAAAAAAGAAAAGAAAAGAAAAAAATTATGTCAGGAAGAATGTTCTACACACATGGATTCCTTTTGGCAGATTTGAAAAAAAATCTTGGAAGAAACAATTTGCTCCGAAACAGACTCTGATCCCACTCCTTCCCCCCTCTATCTAGGGGTTCCACAGGGTCTATTAGGGGCCCCTTCTGTTCTCCACCTTTATTCTCTCTTCCTTATTAATCACCTCTAGGCCAATACATCCAATACACCACCATTATTCATATTATCTGCTCTGCCTCAACACACTCCATCATCTGCTCTGCCTCACAACACCAACTTCATACTTCTGAGCATAAACTCATTCCTTCACATGTCTCCTCCCATTCCCAAAGAAACCAAACTCAAACCCTAAAAACCCACTCCTTTGTCCTCTTCTCATTTCACACTCCCTTTACTCACATGGAAATACTTCATCACCTCCCAACCTTCCACCAGTATCTTCCACCAATAATGGTTAATCAACTGAAATTTGATACCAATCGCTGCTTGATAAATCACAATGACTAACAGAAAACTAGGTCTCACAAAAATAAGGTTCTCTTCAACTCCTTAGCAAGACTTCTATGAAGACTCTCCACTTAATATCTATACCCTATTTATCTCTCTAATTATACTTATCTCACCTCTATTTATACTAATCTCTCCAACAACCTACCAACAAACTATCCAAATAGACCCACAACCTCCTCCCCAAGGACTAAACACTCGTATCACACCTAAACCTAAAACTAAAACTAAAAACCTCAGCTGGCTTGAACCACCTCAACTTACCATTGCCCACAACGCCTTTACCACCCTGTTAATAAACTTACCATTTCCTTCCTAGCCTCTCTCCACTCCAAATTAAGTCAGCTCACAAATCATCCAACAAAACATTGATACATACTACATCATCTAAAACTTAGCAGGTGACACCTTATTTTCCAACTCAGTGGCAAAATATGGAACCAATAAAAAAATAACTTTCCCTTAATTCTCTTACTCCCTTAAAAAAAAAACTAAAAAAACTTCTTCAAATTTCTTCAAAACTAAGCCACTCTTCTGACCTGGCTTTTATCCTTTAATTCTTCTTCTTTTCTTTTCCTCCTTCCTTTATTCTTTCTTCTCTCTCTCCTTTCTTTCTTTACTCTCTCTCTCTCAAAAATTAACCCTCCTTCCCTGACTGCTCTTGCTCACTCACAAAAATAACTATTATTAACTTCCTTATATTGCAACTGTGCATGTATTATTAACTTATTAACATGTCCATGCTAGAAATGTAGCTTTTTATATGCCACTTATATGCAGTAGTTTCAATTTGTATGTTTCTCTTATCATACCTTGGTCATTTATGTTTCATTTTACTTTTAGCTTAATTCCTAATTATTTAAAAAATACTTCAGTCTTTTTCTTTTTGTTTATTTAGTTTAGTACAGTAGACTTTTTTCTCTCCGGCCCACTGAAAATGGACATGTATCCAGCTGGACTAGCCCGGTTAACAAATGTAAAATAAATAAATAAAATAAATAAAATAAATTTTCAAAGATAAGGAGTTTTGTATCTTTTCACCTTAGAGATGAAGGTTCTATGAAGAAGCTATAGTTCTAGGTCAAATGGATCACCGACATAACCATAATCTGTGACAAATAAGTGCTCTGTATTATCGTGGCTCATCTGTGAGGAGGTTTGTTCACATGGACATGGACCAACTCAGTATGTAAGTGTGGAGAACAGTATGTGATTCTTGGAGCAGTGCTAAGGTTTCATCATGTTTGCGTCAAAGAAACTTGACACACCTGTGGATTTTGTAATGAAAATCAGTAGATAACCCTTACTTATGCCTGCTGGCCTGTTGCGAAAAAAGGCAAACATATATTAAAATCGCTTGCTGCTACCCCATTCAGATATTCTGCTAGTGAAAAACATTCACTTACTCAATTAAAAGTCTGCTTGAGGTACTATTGAAACTTTACTTCTCGGGAAAGGCAACAGGAATATACCCTGATTTCACCTATGGCATGATGGTTGACCCAGACACTCTTAACCTGAAAATGACACTGAAACCTTGAAATGGTAAATTAATGTTTGATGGCTTGTCCATCACTCAGGTTAAAAGTCTGAAGTTTAAAGTCTTAAAAATGTATGCTATTGAACCAGATATGTTCCAGTTATAAGGCCATCTCCATGGCATAAAGGAATAAAGCCCTGCTTATTACTTAGATATTCTGAGTTTGAATAGCAACTCAGGTGACAGAAGTGCAAGGCAGAGATGTATGAATAAGTGGCTAACACTGTTTCACCTACACTGGATGACAGAGCTTTGGTCAGGTTGGGTGATTTGGTATGTGAAAGTAGAGGCTAGCAAATAATGAAGTTACAGCTGTTAACTAGTTGTAGGATTAGCTTATCACCTAGTAATGATAGCCCTTAGCATATGGGAGGGAGCACTTACTTGTATAGAGAGGGTCAGGCATGTCCCCACAGTGTTCAGGTGACCCTGCCAGCCACCAGCAATGAGGTTAGGATGTCACTATAAATATCTTCAAGTATGTTAGAGCACTGACACCTCCACGACTGCCTAGGTGATGGCTACCTCCTGAAAGTTGTTGCCTCTGCACCAAGAAGTGTAAAGAAAGGGGTTCGAGTTGAGTGGGAAGAGTACTTGATAACTGACAGACACAGAGGGTAAAACCTCATAACATGTTCCATTTATAAAAATGTAATATTGCACAGACAGTTCTTACCTAATCTAATCTAGCTAGTTCATAGCACTTCATTGATGCTAGGGAGTGTTGCTTCAATAATATATCTGGAAACTTCTTCAACTAATAAACCATTTGCTATGGGTTTGTGAAACCATCATGAAGTCAAAGTTGTCAAATCATTTAGTTATTCAAAATTTGTATTCCATAAACATCAGTACTGAAAGCCATATCTATGTTTATACAAGTTACAGATTTATTTTAAATACATTTGAATATAGCACATCAAGATATTTTAGGTGACAATACTGACTTCCCATTTCCTGTAATACTGGGACATTAGGATTATTAAATATAGTCACACATCAGTATTTTCTGTTTGTTTTCTTGTACTAGAATTTGGAATTATATTTCATTTCTAGCCACTCAGTGTGTGAATATTAGCTCTAGGTGATGGTCACTGCTGATGTGATACTCTGACCTCATGTACAAAATGGGAAATAAGGGGGCTGATGCCGATGTTGATTCCAATTTAATTTCTAGTTTACTTCTGGCTGTGGTAGAATTTGGCTTCAACAAACAAGAATGCATCACAGAAAAAGAATATATGACAAATCAGAAGCAGGACATAGCAAAGAAACTCTTCAAAAGCCAAAACTCAAATAGAAAATGAGAGAGGTATTTGTTTAAAGGAGTCAGACACTATCCAAACAGAGAAATATTAAGAGTCCTAAGAAAAACTGAGTTATGCTATGGAGTATGGTAGAGACAAATACCAAAATAAGGCATCTCATTTATATATTTCACATATATGTGAAACATACATATGTTTGTGTGTGTGTGTGTGTGTGTGTGTGTGTGTGTGTGTGTGTGTGTGTGTGTGTGTGTGTGTGTGTGTGTGTGTGTGTGTGTATGTAAAATACATAATGTGTGTATGCATGTTTTTAGCATTTTATTTGGATAACTTAAATAAGTGAGCTAGCTTTTACTCATTCACTCTAAAGCAATGTATGCAGTCTATCTTTCTTTTCCAGAAAATCATTACATACATTTTTTATGGAACATGCATTCTGCAACAGCTTGTTATCTGAACACAAATCTGTAAAATATACAAATAAGCAAATAAACAAACATGCAAACAAAAAATAAATTTGCAGACATAAGTACATGTTACAAGTAAGGATGCAGACATATAAAAATATATTATTGAACAACAGTTCTTACCTAATCTAATCTACTAGTTCTTCTTCATTGATGCTAAATAATATATCTGGAAACTTCTTCAACTAATAAACCATTTTCTATGGGTTTGTTAAACCATCGTGAAGTCTGGCTTTCTTATTAAAGTTGTCAAATCATTTAGTTGTTCAAAATTTGTATTCCATAAACATCACTACTGAAAGCCATATCTATGTTTATAAAAGTTACAGATTTATTTTAAATACATTTGAATATAGCACATCAAGATTGTTTAGGTGACAATACTGACTTCCCATTTCCTGTAATACTGGAACATTAGGATTCTTAAATATAGTCACACATCAGTATTTTCTGTTTGTTTAATTTGGAATTATATTTCATTTATGTACAAAATGGGAAATAATTTATATATTTCACATATCTGGCACCCAACCTTCCAGATAAAGGTGGTGCTGCAATTATTATGGATAAGAAAATGTGTTTTAGTAATATGTTTTCAGTTTTAGCTGATGAAAATACCTTAAGTGTGTGAATGCTGATGATGTGAATAGGTCCATAAATGTTATAAATACAATGATATATGATTTACAGTTGATGAATGATATCGGCATAGATTTGTATCAGTACTTCATTGTAACACATCCTAAATCACCTATTTTGTATGCGTTACCGATGGTCCATAAAAACTTGGAACCCTCCCGCCCATGAGACCAACTGTATCTGGAAGGGGATTGGGTGACAGAGCCTATTTCAATATATTTACAAAGTGTATTATCTAAACAATTACTGTATGTAAAAAGTTATATACAGGACACTGATGATTTTTTGAAAAAATCTCTAGTTGGTTCATGACACACAAATCTCTTAGTACCACAAGTAAGTTTTTGATGGTGGCTCTTGACATCCAGCTACAGCTATTTTCTAAAAAAATAGTAAAATATTATATAATCAATAGAAGAACTAGCCATTTCCTGAGGGATATTGTTATTCAATAATAATTTTTTATATGTCTGCATCCTTAGTTGTAACATGTTCTTAAGTCTGCAAATTTATTTTTTGTTTACTTGTTTATCTGCTTATTTGTATATTTTACAGATTTGTGTTCAGATAACAAGCTGTTGCAGAATGCACATTCCATAAAAATGTATTTAATGATTTTCCGGAAAATATACACACACACACACACACACACACACACACACACACACACACACACACACACACACACACACACACACACACACACACACACACACACACACACACACAATCTGTCCAAAGACATAAATTTACTCGCACATCCACTTTGAATCACATGTTATGTATTTGTGTATATTTATTAGGTTAATTGATTCATAGATAAGGACTAGGCGATCACTCTGCAGACCATTTCAATCATGGCCAAAAAAATCCCTTTTCAGAATTTCCCTATAGCCTGAATGGGGGGCAGGACAATATAGACCTGGGGAGAATCCAAGGTTGCCCATCCAATTATCTAGGTTTACCTTGAAGGTGGCAAGGGTCCTACTCTGCTTGACATGTAATGGAGGTTTGTTCTAGTGGTGAGGGATACACTAAAATATGAATCTATCATGCCAACGTGTGTTATTTGTCTGTTGATGAAGGTTTAATTCCTTTAACCAAGCATCTGAGTTTTGCAAAGGAATAAGAGATCAAATAGGGTTGAATCTTTCATGGCATTAAAAACTAGACACAGACTTCCACAGAGGAGTCTGTAAGAGATTGAGTACAGTGGAAGGACTGAAAGTCTTTTCTGTTAACTAACATTTGTTGAGACCACTGATTATTTAAGTTATGAACCTCTGAGGTTTCTCAAGCTATATGATATGTTTACATAAATACACACTAAAAGGTACATTATATTCAATAATGGGTCTGATAAGATATGAGAAAAGGGGAATTAACACTTTTTAGATCTAGTGAAGATCCCTTTGGAAAGTAGATGGGCCAGATAAAAAAACTTTTCATACTACTGTGGAGATGTGATGATCAAATGTTAAGGAATTATTTAAAAAATTGCCTACATCCCTTATAATACTGTCTGATTAGAGAACTGTATCTCCTACATGGTAAGCAAAACTGTTTTGTTTACCAAAGTGAAGCTATGCTACATTTTTTTACATTTAATTTGAAACCACTGTCTTCACACCAATTGTTAACATGCCCATCATGAAAGAAGCACAACCACAAAACCATACAAATTCAAGGCACGACAGAGCAGGGGAGTCACAACTTATGCCAAGATGCGATTTTATTTTGAAAATTCACACATAAACTTTAAACCCAAGTGTAAATTCATGAATACTTCTAAAACCAAGTGTTAGTTAAATGCTTTGTATATCAAACTGATTTTTACAAATCATTTGTATATCAAACTGATTTGTACAGATGATTGTGTTGAAAAATGTATTTGTAAACCTGCTTGTGTTAAAAATGTACCAGCAGTGTCCCCTGCTAGACTGAAAAAGAAATATACATGCATTATTGTAACTGTTTAAATTTATATGTTTTAACAGGGAATACTAGAAGAGAAAAGGTTAATCCCAAACTTTAAAACTACTAAGAAATTAAATTACTGGGCCTAGGCCATAAAGATTTTATCTCACAGTTTTCAATGAAGCCAGAGATGCAATGTCTGTAGGAAGTATGGTTTATTAGCACCTGTAGGAATAGTGGAAGATTTTTATGGTTTTATGACTCTCAGGAGCTGCAGCAGATCTTAGCAAAGCTCTCTTTGTGTGTACTATTGACAGATAGGTGCTAAGTCCTGGCAGTTTCTAGCAATGGGGGGATTGCATGGGAACTAGAAGTCAGATAACCAGATGTATGTGTCATCATTCTGGAATCCATCACTAAAATAATGTTTAATATTATGTGAGACTGAAGTCTCATGGCAGCCTGTTTTTGGAACCTGACAATGAACGATCACTCACCTACTTCACCTTGCCTTGCTTTAGTAAGTGACCATGGAATAGCAACTTTTTAGATCATCACGAAAATATAATGAAATTAGTTAAATACTGTTTCTTTGTATCTGTGTGAATCTATTCATCTGTTTTATTTTAATATTTCCTGCGGTTGAAACTCTGGTGTTTATTTTAAAAAGATATTTAGTATAAATCACACGTATTCATCAATTGACACTGCAGAAAAATTTAAAACTTTAAAAACACATGTGAGACGCTCTAAACACCTCAAAGAAAGGAACAACCAAGAATTTGCCCAACAAGGGGACTTTCAAATGAATTGGGATAGGGGAGGCAAACAATTTTACCAGAGAGGAAATATGAGAGGCAACCTGAGGGGCAACATATGTGGTCGGAGATAAAATGGACTATAACTTTTTCATGCTTTCCTACTATTCATAAGAATTCAAAAGGCGAGACAGAGATAGAGAGAGAGAGAGAGAGAGAGAGAGCATGAGTGAGACAGAGAGAGATTTTAAAGTTTTAAAGTTTTCTCCAGTGTCAATTGATGAATACATGGGTGATTTATTAGCAAGAGGTCTTTCCTTTGTGCCTGCAGAATGTTTTGACATTAGTAGTACTATTGTGGATTTAAAACAATATGTTAGGAAGCTGAACTTAAGCTTTTTATTTCACAATGTTGATTTTACAATGAACACATTGTATATTTCCAGCACTTATAACCCTCCCATTCACCCTTCTCTAGAATTATTTGAAAACTTATGTGAAATTGATTTCTGTAACCTAATTAGGGAAGGTTTTGATACTAATTCATATAATTTGACAAGAGAAGAAAATGAGAGACTTAAGAGTTTGAAAGCTAATAATGAAGTGAGAATTGTAAAACTAGATAAAAGGGGTGGTATTGTCATAATGGAAATTAAATTGTATAATGATAAAATGAAAAACATCTTGAACAGTAAAGCTTACAAAAAAATTCTCATTAAATGAAGTGAATGGTGCTTTTAGGAAAGTTACAAATTAAATGATCTATTCATTGAAGGTAGCATATCAATAGGTGCATTTAATTATATGTTTGTTTCTAATCCCAGAATACCCACCATTTTTGGCTTACCTAAAATACATAAAGATCTTTATGACCCACACATGAGACCCATTGTTGATGCTTGGGGGTCTATTATGCAACCCCTTGCTAAGTTCTTAGATATTAAATTAAAAGATTACTTTTAAGTGAGATATACTTGTGTAAAGACTCATGGGACTTCCTTACAAGGATTAATACAACTATGTGGATGGGAGTGTTTTTATTACAACTGATGTAAAAGATCTTTACACCACCATACCACATAAAAAAGGGTTTGAGTGGTTTTGTGACTACTTATTCGAGAAAGGGATACCCTAAAATAGAATTAATATATATGAACAACTATTAGAAACAGTATTATATAATAATTTTAATTTATTTAATAATGAGTTTTTCTTATGAATAGAAGGGATTTCAATGGGGTCAGCCTGCGGTGGGTTATATGCAAATATTGTTATGCTTTAATGGGAAAATATGTTTTTATTTAATTCACCTTACTTCTTGCATTTTAAATGTTATGAGATTCTTGGATGATAATTTTTATTTTTTTTAATGGACCTGTTGAAATTATTGATGAATTCTTAGACTATATTAATGGAACAACTACGTTTTTAAGGTTTACCCATAATATTGAACCTGATGAGATTTCCTACTTGGATGTGAGGTTGATGAAGGATAAGCAACATAAAGTCTTTATATCAGAGATTTTTAGAAAGCCAACATATTCAAACAGTTTCTTACACTATGAGAGTTGTCATCCCTATAAACAGAAAAAAAGTTGTGGTTAATGGGAAATTTGTAAGAGATGCATGAATGGTGACTCTGACAGTTTTTTTCAAATGAATGTAATAAGTTAAAAGAAATGTTTCTAAAGAGAGGGTATCCTAGTAACTTAGTCAATGATGTTATGATAGAAGTAATTAACATGAAAGGGGGCATTTTGTACCTTTCCTTTATCAATATCAGAAGGTAGGGCTGGCCACAAGGAAAATAGTAATATTTCTAATTATGATAATGATATTGTTTTGAATGAACCTGAGCTGGACATATAAACTAATAATGACCATTTTAATAATGCATTTATTACAACTTTTTATAATTCCAGCAAAAGAATTTCCAATATCCTTTTTAAGAATTGGGTAGTAATGTTTAACAACAAGGATATTAGACAACATGTAGGAGAGAGATCCATCATTGTTTACAGAAAAGGTAGATGTTTAAAGAACATATTGGAAACAGCCCCAAAACGACCTTACAATGGAAGCATGAATAAATGAGGTTTCTGTCACTACTGCCCCTATATTCGTGAAGGGTGTGTTTTTAATGTTAACATGTGATAGCAAAATTAAACAAAAAATGTTCCTGTAACACTGAAAAAGTAGTGTATTGTGCCTTCTGTATGAAATGCCCTTGTTTTGATATTGGAAAGACAGAGATGAAATTAAAAAAGTATGTATGAGCACCTTAGGGATATAAACAACAAGAAAGAAACACATCTACTTTCCAAGCATTGCATGGAATTTAGTGACCATTCCTTTAAATTTACTGTTTTAAAGGTTTCAGAACCAGATATAAGGGGAGGTTCTTGGACATAATATTTAGAAAGACAAGAAGCAATGTGGCAATTAAAAACTAGTGCCACACAGTGGCCTGGTTTGAATGAGTCACTTTCCTTATCATGTTTCTTGAAATTGAAAGCTTTAGAAATATAGTATGTATTATATTATTTTTCCCTCACAGTCTCATAGGTTATATAGGTTATGCTGTTATAATTGCTATTTTTATTAAATGGGATTTTTTAAATGGGACTTTATATAAGTTTAATTAGATATATGATGCCACATTCATATTTATAGACATTTTTAGATTACTATATTTTCAGAATTTTTATATAAATAACATATATTTTTAGCTATATGTTCAGAAGAGTTTTTTTAGGTATGAATGTTGTATATTTACATATGTAGTTAAGTTTTTAAATTGATTGACTATTGTATTTAATTAAGGGGCATGTCATTGGGATCTTTCAGTCTTTAAAAATACGTGTGCACATGAGTATTACTGTTCTGATGAAGTCTCTGATTTGACATAGATGAAAGCGCTTAACTTGACACTTAGTTTTAGAAGTATTTATGAATTTACACTTGGTTTTAAAGACTTCTTGTGGATTTTCAAAATAAAATTGCATCTTGGCATAAGTTGTGATGCCCCTGCTCTGTCGTGCCTTGAATTTGTAATGATCTAGCCCATGTTGGATCAATTTTGAGTCAGTTGAAAATCGAATAACAACACCCAATATGCAGACATCTGCAAACTTAAACATATGCCAGGAATGTTGGCCTGAAAATCTGAGGAATATATGTCAAATAGGAAAAGGTCCAAAACTGAGCTCTATGGTCCAACACTTTCAGAAGTGGCACCTGCTACTCTAACCCCATGGGTTGTATTAGACAACCAGTTAGTTATCCAGCTCTCCATTATAAGCTTTTTTGATTCAGATTTACAAGTCTATCAATAATGTCTGCATGAGGAATAGTGTCAAAGGTCTTGGCTAGGTTTAGATATTCTACATGTACTGCAAAAGCACTATCCACTGCTTCAGTTACTTTTCCTTAGAAATTAATGAGGTTAAAGAGACAGGACCTTTCTTTGACAAAGCTAGATTGATGAGAGTCCATGGTTAAGAGATTTTCAATGTCCAGATTACTGAAGTCAGAGATAACTTACTCCATTGCTTTACATATGAGGCTAGTAAGACTAATAGGTCTATAGTTACCAAGGCCCATGACTAGGCCACCCATGTTTTAATAGAATTACAATGGCTGTTATCAAGGCTTCGTTGATTTAACCAGTAAAGAAGGTTAGAATAAAGAGATTTAGTAGGGGGTTAGAAAAGGCCATATTTGTCACTGATAATCATGCTACCAGGTATGTTATCAGGGTTCATGGATGAAGTATTATTAGTTTTTGACACGGCTAAGAGAACTTGATCCATAGAAATTAAAGGGGATGGCTGAGATTTTGGAACCTGTGGGATAGCTATAACTATGTGTGCAGTAAAATTTGTTAGGATATTAGTTATTTCCTGGAAGTCAAAGACTATAGTACTAATGTGGACTAGCTATGAACATTGTTGTGTTTTAATTCATATCTTCCTGACAAAGTTAAAGAAATATTTGCAAGTATTTTTGGTTGTAGTGGCTATTTCAAGTTAATACTCACTTTTATGCTTCCTAATGGTTTCCTTAAACTCTTTGTTAGTTTGCTTAATTGTGTTATTAAGGTAGATAGAATGGGGCTTCTTATAAATATTAAATAGTTTCTTTCTCTTGTTATATAATTTATTTAAATGCGTAGGTAAATTGCACACTGTAAATTGACTATAAGTGTGAGTGTGCATCTGTGTGCATTGTAGTGTAGAATGACCAAGGCAGTGTGAATCTTGGCTCTAGAGGATTGTCACTGTGGAAGTGATACCCCAGCCCCATGCAGAAAAATGGGAAAAAGGGTTGTGGATGAATAGGTGAATGGATTCCACCACAGGGTTTGTTTTGAAATTTCTCGTTATATTTGTTGCAGATAGACTGTATTCTCAATATAACTATTTAAGTAGGAGTAAAAATAAGAGGCATCAGTAGGAGCTTTAACAATGGAATCCTTCAGAGGAGGATTACAGCAATTTTTAAGTCATCAAGTTACTGAAGGTTTGCTTTAGAGAAGTCTCTAAATATTGAGATATTTATAGAGGAAGTGCATCTAGTTTTAATGGAAATGTCACTAAATTGTGGGCTGATTTAACAAGGCATGGTGATGCATATGGAGCTGTTTAAGAAGTGCTCATATTTGTGAGGACTAGAAGAAGGAGGAGGATAAAACTATTTGTGAAAGAGAGTTAGCATTTATAATACCAAGGAAGTGCTGGGCATGGCAACCATTGGCAGTATAGATCAGCTGGTTTATTGATGAATAGTTGAAGTCACCCAGTAAAAAGGTCTTGGGTTTAATGGGAATTTCAGCTAATGCTTTAAGATAATTATTGTGCTCAGAAGGAAACATAGAGGGTGTTCTATAGCTAGTTATAAAGTGGTACTTAGTCATATGTACGGTGATTTGGACTTTTTGGAGTTCAAATGTAATGCCCCAAGGAATCTGTCATAAGGTGTGTGATGTCCCATTCTGTGGGCTTGTAATCAATGAACCTGAATCCTCATGACTGACACTGTAGAGGGACGTTCTCTTGAAACAAAAATGAATACATGCAGTATTTCCAGATACAGCTCTCTGCAACAAGCACAATTTCCCGTAAGAGCACCAGGGGATACTTGTAGCCTGTTGTCTGGGTTTCAATCTCTGTCTCTCCCCAAGTCCCCAGTAAGGATCCCCACTGGCACAACTCTAGAGTTAAGTCCTCAGCCAAGTATCCAATCCAAGAAGTCCACCACTTTCTCTGTGAAACTAGTGTGCAATGTGACCCTACTCTAAGTAGCTGGCACACACACTCCTTGAGATTTGATTTGCATACACACACACACACACACACACACACACACACACACACACACACACACACACACACACACACACACACACACACGAGAAAAGGAGGCACAGGTTTACTAGTTATACCCCCTTCTGCCCAGACTATAAGGTAATTTATGTCACTAGACACTCACAAACCAGCTACTCTAAGGCTCTTACAAGGGTACCCAATTATACTGAGTGAAATCAATATTAATATGAATGGCAGTTTGACCAATGCAATAAGGCTGTCAAGAGTGGCCACAGAATCACCAAACAGATATGAGTAATGTCAAAGGTTAAAATATTCTCTAAAGGATCAGCCATAATTTAAAGCTGAAATACATTTAGTAATAAATAATAAAAGAACATGAAAATACTAAATATCTTTTTACAATAAACACCAGAGTTTTAACCACAGTAAATATTAAAAGAACACAGATGAATAGAGTTATACAGATATAGAAAAACAGTAATTAACTAATCTCACTATATTTTCATGACTAATCTAAAGAGTTGCTATTCCATGGTCACTTACTAAAGCAAGGCAAGATGAAGTAGGTGAGTGATCCTTCATTGTCAGGTTCCAAAAACAGACTGCCATGAAACTTCAGTCTCACATAGTATTAAACATTATTTTAGCAATGGATTCCAGGATGACAACACATACAGCTGGTCATCTGACTTTTGGTTCCCATGCAACCCCCATTGCTAGAAACTGACAGGATTTAGCACCTATCAATAATACACACATAGAGAGCCTTGCTAAGATCTGCTGCAGCTCCTGGGAGGCATAAAACCATAAAAAAAACTTCCACTATTCCTACAGGAGCTAATAAACCATACTTCTTACAGACATTGCATATCTGGCTTCACTGAAAATTATGAGATAAAATCTTTATGGCCTAGGCCCAGTAATTTAATTTCTTAGTAGTTTTAAAGTTTGGGATTAACCATTTCTCTTCTAGTATCCCCTGTTAAAACATA
This sequence comes from Protopterus annectens, assembly GCF_019279795.1. Taxonomy (NCBI): domain Eukaryota; kingdom Metazoa; phylum Chordata; order Ceratodontiformes; family Protopteridae; genus Protopterus; species Protopterus annectens. Next base: position 1,689,356,585 of record NC_056731.1, on the reverse strand, counting down.
AATTTAAACAGTTACAATAATGCATGTATATTTCTTTTTCAGTCTAGCAGGGGACACCGTTGGTACATTTTTAACACAAGCAGGTTTACAAATACATTTTTTCAGCACAAGCATCTGTAAAAATCAGTTTAATATACAAATAACATAATTCTTTACAAAATTTCAGCTAGCTGTGCTGGCATGTTACACATCCACTGCCCTACTTCTCCTGACATAGCTGGCAATACCTCACATTGTTACAAGGTGATGATATTCTTGACAAATACTGATACTCCTTCCTGAATTGTCAGTAGGTCTGAAGACATGATAAGCATTATACCCCTGAAGAAAAGAAGTGTTTTTATTCTTCTGAAACCATGTTTCTGTAACTATACATACATAAATGTGTTCAAGTTGCAGGAATGCCTCGAGTTCAGACATGTTTTGGTTAAGACTCCTGGTATTGAGTAGAAGCACATTAATGTCTACCAAATGTATTTATTTATTTTATTTTATTTAACACTTGTTTACCGGGAAAGTCCGGCTGGACACAGGTCCTTTTTCAGCAGAGGCCTGGGGAGAAAAGCTCCATGAGTAACAGTAAATTTTCGTGCACACATTACAATAATCAAAAAGTATGAAGTAAACAAAATGTAGTATACATAAGACCATACAAATTTGTTACATCTTGACAATGAAACCTAGGCTTTAAACATAGCTAGTACTATTTGTAGGTATGACTTATGTCAAGATATAAGGTTAAGAGAGGTCGGAAGGAACAAAGGATTAAACACCGGGGGAGAAGTTGGATATGTTTTGGGTATACTGATATATAAGAACACTCATGAGGGGTTAGTACAGGAACATAGCCACTTATTTTTTAGATAAGCTTTAAGTGATGGCTTAAAGTGGTTAGTGGATGAGACTGAAAAAAATGGAGTTGGGAAGGGAGTTCCATAAAGGAGATATATAGCTGGAAAATAAAGATTCTCCTGCAGTGTTTTTGTCCTTGGAGACAGTGAGTTTCTTGTTTGAGTGAAGTGGTCTACTGGAACTGTAAGGAAGGATGAGATTTTGTAGTTCAGGGGTTATAGTTGGTTGTGTTACAATTTTGTGAGTTAGAGAGAGTTGGTTGTAAAGAATAATGTTCAGAAGCTCAAGCCAGTCTAGTATCCTTAAAGCTGTATAATGATGTGTTCTATATGGGCAGTGAGATGCAAACTTAGCAATTTTAGTATAACATGATTCTAGCTTAGATAAGTCAGTTTTCCTTAGATTAGTTAAAATTGGAGATGCATATAGCAGAGTGGAGAGCAAATGAGTTTGTGCTAATGTAATTTTGGCCATTGTGGTCAGGAGCCTTTTGTGCCTATATAGACTTCCAAGATTCTTATGGACTTTTTTATAGTTAGGGAGACATGCAAGTCAAATTTTAGGTATTGTCCATTTCTACTCCAAGAAGCTTTGTATGGGTTGTCGGGGAGATCACAGTATTGTCTTTGGCTATTATGTTAAATGTTGGGCATGAGATAGATGTCTTGTTAGGTTGGAAGTGTAATAATTTAGTTTTGTTTGTGTTCAGGATTGGATGGGCATTGGATAACCAGGTTTCAACAAAAGTGAAAGATTCCTGTGTTTGAGAATGAAGAGCTGATAGAGAAGTGGCAGCACAGATAAGTGTTGAATCATCTGCATACTGTATTATAGAACCATGTGAATTATAATTAGAATTTACTAAGATGTAATGTCCTTCAGATGCATTCTGTCTATAAAAGCTTTATGAGAGAAGCAAAAGTGTTATCCAGAATATGAAAGCCTTGGTAAGAAAGGTACATACCTTACTAGGTAAAGCAGTTAGGCTTGTCAGCCATCTCATCGCAAGCTGACCCATACTGGATCCCCTTAGAATGACACCAACTACATAGCCAATTATTAAAGCCAATTATCTTGTCTTTGAATTTCAGCATCATTCTGGGTGATAGCAAAATACTAGTCAAGACCAGTGTCTTTCCTACCTCAGGTACATGGATAGCAAGTTCAGTCATATCTTTCTGCATGTTCTTCTGAGTAGAAAGTCTAATGTCTATTACCCCCACATACACCATTATCAGGACATACTCATATCTGTCAGGATGGAGGGATCCTTGTTAGGGCCTGGATCCTGGTTTTGAAACAATTTTTCTTACTCATAAGGGTGTTCCATCAGAGAGGTATATTCCTGAATTTACCACTATAATTAATGTAGATGGGTATAGACTTTTCTAAATAGCTGTTTAGACACTGGTAAAAAAATGGGGTGAGTGTGGCAGCCATCTCAGTTGAGTGCATTTCTTGATGGGGTGAATTAAATAATAAAGTTGGGAGGGGAGGCCTCTTATGGGAAAATTTGGTTGATTAATGATAAGAGTCTGGACAGTGGTCCAGAAACAAATAAAAATAAAAGTGTGTATCTAAGCACTTGAGTTAAATGAATTTGCTCCAAGGTAACATTAATGTTGGGGAAAGGAGTTCAGTTTGATTAAATTAAATCTTAATGAGTTCAGCATTCATTAAAGAAAATGGTTTTCATGACAAAATGCTACAAGATTCCATGAGTTTTGGTTACTGTATCTATGTTTTGTGTGTGTGTGTGTGTGTGTGTGTGTGTGTGTGTGTGTGTGTGTGTGTGTGTGTGTGTGTGTGTGTGTGTGTGTGTGTGTGTGCACATGTGTGTGTGTGTGTGTGTGTGTGTGTGTGTGTGTGTGTGTGTGTGTGAGTGACGGAAAGAAAGAAACACACAATATGCACTTCCCTTAGCTACAGCAACAATCTCTGAAAAAGTTATTCACATATAACACATGCATTTTTTAAAAAAAAGTAAGATATAAGTAACGCACATACACACTGCTTTTCTGTGCTTAGAGTATTCATGCAGTCTGCAAAGATTGTTCATTTATGTCATTAGTTTTTGATAGTTATGCAATATCTAGAAAATCTAGCTAGACTACCACAACAGGATTTCATGTCTTTTTTATTTGTCTTTGCAGCAGTTTAAGTTCATCTATTTCTTTTCAGTTGCTCAGTTTGGAATTTCTTCCTGCAGTTTTGCATTTCTTCAACTCGACTGTACACCTGTTTATATGTGTAACTTGTCTGATGTTAACACTTCTACCTACTTAGACATGCATGTCTTGAACAGATGCCTTCTATTCCTTCAGTAGACTCTTCCATCCTGTACATGGACTACATAGGATCTGAATTAATTGTCTTTGAATAAAAGTGCAACCTCCGGTGGTTGACCTTTCAGCAGCTGTTGAATTCTGATTCTGCCTCCTTCTTTCAGATCATAGAATACTACATTGTGTCTGTCATTATAAATTTTATCTTTTCTGATTTTCCGGTATGTCTGTTTTTTTTACTAGCATTGACTGGTAAGTGAATGCATACACTAGAAGTTCAACATAACAATCCCAATATGATCTCTTAGTGTTCATCTTTATCATACTTTTTCTAATGTTTGCATAGCTTCATCCACTTTTTAACCTGAATAAGAGTTTCAAATGTTCACATAGCTTCATCCACTTTTTAACCTGAGTAAGAGTTTCTAATGTTCGCATAGCTTTATCCACGTTTTAACCTGAATAAGAGTTTCTAATGTTCGCATAGCTTCATCCACTTTTTAACCTGAATAATACTTTCTAATGTTTGCATAGCTTCATCCACTTTTTAACCTGAATAAGAGTTTTTAATGTTTGCATAGCTTCATCCATTTTTTTAACCAGAATACGAGTTTCTAATGTTCACATAGCTTCATCCACTTTTTAACCTGAATAAGAGTTTCTAATGTTTGCACAGCTTCATCCACTTTTTAACCTGAATAAGAGTTTCTAATGTTTGCATAGCTTCATCCACTTTTTAACCTGAATAAGAGCAATATGGTCATGTAGTTATGAGTTTAAATTCCATTCTTGTTTGCATCTTTTAATCTCGGCACATACATTGTAGCCCATTTTTTAATTTGAAAACACCAAATATTCCTTACAAGAAAATAAGTATTTCCATGCACTGACCTCAGGGGTACCAGTACTTTTACTGGTACTTGCCAGTGACAACTTATCGACTTCTGGATTTTAGAATAAAACTTTACATATATGAGAATTTAAATAAATGTGAAAACACTTCTCTAAGGATTCTCTAACACTGTTTAACCAAAATTAATTTCTTAGATTGTTATGCAGTATACATTGCATATAGAACATAAGTGTACCTCGTCTTCTCTCAAACTAACATTCTAGGCCAGCTCTTCTATTGCATTTCTATCTGAACTGACATTCTAGATGAGCTCTTTTTTGTATTTCTATCTGAAGTGACATTCTAGGCCAGCTTTTCAATTGCATTTCTATTTGAACTGACATTCCAGACCAACTTTTTTTGTGACATTCTAGACCAGCTCTTCTTTTGCATTTCTATTTGAATTGACATTCCAGACTAGGTATTGCATTTCTATTTGATCTGACATTCTAGGCCAGCTATTCTACCGCATTTCTATTTGAACTGGCATTCTACATCACCTCTTCTATTGCATTTCTGTTTGAACTAAATTTGCAGAGCAGCTATATTGCACTTCTTTTTGAACTGACACTCTAGGTGCTAGTCTATTGCATTTCTATATGAACTGACGTTCTAGACCAGCTCTCTATTGCATTTCTATCTGAACTGACATTCTAGGCCAGTTCTTTCATTTCATTTCTATATGAACTGACATTTTAGACCAGCTCTTCTATTGGATTTCTATCTGAACTGACATTCTACACCAGCTTGTCTATTGTATAGCTATCTGAACTGACATTCTACATCAGTTCTTTTATCGCATTTCTATCTAAAATGCCATTCCAGACCAGCTCTTCCATTGCATTTCTATCTGTAAGTACAATTGTGTAAAATCTTAACATAACAGTAGATATCTTTCTCTTCACTGTTGCAGTAGTCTACAAAGAAGGATCTCCCACCCATGGCAGCCCGGTGCTTGGCCAATATGCAAAAACCTGAAAGATCTTGTTTGCACTGTGCATATTTATGGCTGCCACACAGAATGCAGTGCATCAAACAGACGTACGGATGTAACTTCCCAGAAGTGAATTGTCTCAGAAGAGAATAGTGTCCATAGGACAAAGGAGTCCATGCACATCCAGAAGGAAAAATGCAGAACAAACAAGAGAGAGTTTAAGAGAGGGAGCAAATACTGCAACAGTGAAGAAAAGGACATCTACTAAGATTTTACACAGCTGTACTATGTCCTTCTGTATCACTGTTGCAGTATTCTACATAGAAGGGAAAGTAGAAAAGCTCAAGAAACAGAGTGGGAGGTGGAAGGCTAAGAAGAGCCCTCAGCAAACCCACATAAAATGGTTTCATCAAAACCTGCACTGGCCCTAAAAAACATATCCAACGTATAATGCTTAGTAAAGATATGGACAGAAGACCAAGTAGCAGCTTTAAGTTGGAACTGGTTTCCAACTTATTGAAGAAGGCACCAGAAGAGGCAACAGCCCTAGTGAAATGAACTCTATCAAACGTAGACAGAGATTGAAATGGCCATAGATATCCAGGAGGAGGTGGTTTGCTTAGAAACAGCCAAACCAAAAGACCTGGGATGAAAGGAAACAAAAAGCTGATCTGACTTATGAATAGTCCTAGTTTTATCTAAATAGTACCTGAGCTGTCTGTGAAAATCCAAAGAGCCCAGTTTTAGGAACCCTACTCTTTGACATGTACTCATATGACCTGCAAACTATAAACTCAGGCCTATGGCTACATACATTGGCTAATTTGTATGAGCTAGATGTTATTGATAATGTTCCTCAATCTGCAAACTAGCTGCAACTAGCACTAAACCTTACTAGCCAATGCTGTAAAGACAAACAGCTTAACAGAATACCAAAAGTGCATTATTGCCACATTTAATGCACCCCTTGCCCACTCCTTATAGTATAGTTAGTACTCCACTTCAAATGGACATGGTAATCAGGGACTTGGTACCTGGGTTCAAATCTCAACCACCACATCAAAACAATAGTCAATAATTCCTTTATTCAGAACATTCTAACTCTGTATCTTATTCTCTTGGCAATCCCTGTCTTTCTCATTGTTGTGAACTGGACATCGTTGCTAATTTATATTTTCTGTTAATCAGAACATCTATCTCTCTAGAACAGACTAACAGCTTAGAAATTATAATTTCTTGTTTTCCTTTTTTGGATTTAACTAATCTACTTACAAACCTCTTCTTCTGAGATTTAATGTCTAATGAGGTGCAGAACAGTCTCTCTAATTGTTATCTTCTTTGTTAAATGAACACTAATTCTAATGTACCATGTCAGACTTTATTTTATAGTATGGCATGACCCTGTCTTCTACAGTTTCATTCTCTTTCTCTCTTTTATTCTCTCTCTCTCCCGCATACACACAGACACACAGACACACACACACACACACACACACACACACACACACACACACACACACAAAAACACTCACACACACACGCACACACACATTGTCTGCTTCTGAGGTTTAGTTCAAGCCATGTTTTTTCCACAGTAGCATTTTTAAGTTTGCTTTTTTAGCAAAATGAAAATAAATTATATGCTTCCCTTTATAGGCACAAGTGGATATTTAAGCATTGTGCTTAACAACAGTGACTTAATAACTCGTGATGAAGGGTTCATGCCAGCTCGAAAGCTTGAGAAACTATAAAACCTATGTCGGTCTAATAATAGGTATTACCCCACATCTGTGGTCCATTGCCATTGTGTTTTCTGTTAATGGACCGACATGGCATTTCTTTAATATTTATTTTTCTTTTTAGCCCAACTACTTACCAACAGCATCTTGTCAAGGTACAGACATGTTATTATTCCTCTGTATTCAGCCCTCATTAAACAAATTCTATATTATAATGTCCCCTTGAGCATGTACTTAACCAAACATATAGGGCAGCTAGAAAATTCCCACCAGTTTCTAACTAAAAGGATTATTGCTCTAAAAACCCGTAACTACCTTGATAGGCATATGACCCTATCCCCATACTATGTGCCTAATAGCACTTTAGCAGGGAGTCTATGCCTTACATTTTGTGCCATCAAATACCCAACCTCACTAGATCTCTTGTACTTCCATAAGGCAAATAGTGCCATAAAACTCAGAATAAGGATTTAAATATCTGCCAACACTTAAATAAAACACGTTGAAGGGAAAGCTTTACTACCTAACAGTTACCCTAACATTTGAACAAATTAACCTTACATGTTGAACAGAGTGATATCCTCACTTCTTTTAAGAAGAACCTTGATGACTGGATAGAAAGAGGGTGATATATCAAGAGGGTAGATATTAGCAAGGTATAAAAAGTCTTGCAAATTCCTTGTGTGCAAATGCCATGATGCTATGGTCCTATAAAACTCTAAATGTTTTGTAAAAAGGCTGTCTCTAACGACTAAAAGTATATAGTCTAAATAAGAAAAGAAACAGGGCTACCAGGACAGCTACAGTCAGACAGTAGGAAATGAAGCAAATTATGAAGACTAGTTCTTTTAAAATTATATCTTAAAACACTAATGTGTGTCCACTAAATGCCAAGAACTAAGGCTGAACTTAAATCATGTCAAACAAAAGTAAATGAGCATATAGTGGAATATTTATTACCTGAAGATTAAATTAAGACATTTATTAGACTCTGTCATTAAGGATAACTGCATATAAAAGAACAATGGTGCATTGCAGGATGCTTAATTGTTTAACTGTAAACTTATATCATCTGATTATTTATATCATTGTGTTACTGCATTTGAAATGTTCCTAACTACCATGCTCCCTACATAAGCATCTTGTAAATTAATTTAGTATTTACCCATTAACATTTGTGAACGAATTGCAGTATTCCCAATGGTGCTCCAGTTACTGTCAAGGAAATGGAATTTTTTGTTTCTCATGGCTCTTACTAAAGTCTTGTTTTGCATTATAACTTCAACTTCTGGTCTTGGTTTTCGTCATCTATGTTGTCTTTGGCTGGGTGCCTCAGACAAGTATCCTTTATTTTTTTGAGTTTAGCAGTTTGTTTATACTACTGAATATATAAGTTAGGGTCATCAATAAAACAGGTTGTGTGACAACTGGTGGTATAATGAACAGTATATGTAACTGATTTATAGTAATTTAGATTATATTGGCTATGATTAAAGCAAACAACAAAGAAAATGTACAAAATACTAGATTAAATGTGCAGAAAAAATACATTTCACATGTTTGCTACATAAATATTTTCAATGAAAAATATAGTCTAATAAAACAGGCCTCTGGTCATTTGTTTTGTGTTACCGACTTCTTCTTCTTTTCTTCTTTTGGCTTTTTCCCAGTTAGGGGTCGCCACAGCGGATCAACTGTCCAGTCATGATTGGCAGTGGAGGTTTTACAGTGTCGAGTTGCCAGCCCGGCACTCAACCTTCCACAGAAGTCACACACATGCACACACTCACACCTAGGGCCAATTTAGAGTGTCCAATCCACCTACAGCATGTCTTTGGGATGTGGGAGGAAACTGGAGCACCCGGAGGAAACCCACGCGACCACAAGGAGAACATGCAGACTCCCCACAGAAGGCACCCCAGCCGAGAATCGAACCAGAGAACCTCTTGCTGTGAGGTGGCAATGCTAACCACTGCACCACCGTGTTACCCACTAATTTTCTATTATTATGTATTATCCTTTGATGTTGTATGCTAACGCATTTCTTTACTAGACTTTCATATGCGTTAGCAGGTGTAGCACAAAGAAATTGTATCTTACATTGGAAGACAAAGGGAAAGTGTAACAGAATGCTGCAGGGTCATAGTTAAATCACTCTCACTGTCTCTGTCTCTCACTGCTTACACACACACACAGTCACACACAATGTGTGTGTGTGTGTGTGTGTGTGTGTGTGTGTGTGTGTGTGTGTGTGTGTGTGTGTGTGTGTGTGTGTGTGTGTGTGTGTGTGTGTGTGTGTGTGCGTGTGTGTGTGTGTGTGTGTGTGTGTGTGTGTGTGTGTGTGTGTGTGTATGTGTGTGTGTGTGTGTGTGTGTGTGTGCATGCATATGTGTGTGTGGATTTATTTACCTGATCAACATTATGCATGTCGACACTGCTTTGCATGGGCCAAGCATCACTCTCAGTGCAAGCAAAAAGTTTACAACAAAAGCCAAACAAAACATGACCTACTAATAATATATTCTAACACACTGAGATCACATAATTCTCAGAGAAAGGGCAACTTCTCCAACCCTGAGAATTGCATGATCTACTTTTGTCAAAAGGTATCAACCATCTTTTTAGGCGACCAAATTGTGATGACTTAACAGATGTTGACCAAAGTGCCATTTGAAAAAAGTAGCAGTTTCCATGCACACACACACACGCACACACACACACACACACACACACACACACACACACACACACACACACACACACACACACACACACACACACACACACACACATTTGGGTGTAGTCTGTTTGACTGTACAATGTTTAGGTAGGAAGACTGTTGCAGAACTGCCGGATCATTGCAGGATGCCAGCATTTGTTTTGTAAGATCTCTGAAAATCACTGCACTGTGGGGTGTGGAATTTTGCCTTTCCCCCACTGTTTTGCTATCTCAAAGTTGGTGTATATAATAAGCAAGGCTGCAGGTTGTTGGTGGGTAGGGATGCTTGTCCTAGCATAAAAGCATAAAATGTTGCTTATTTTTTAAATGTATTTAAATAAGATTCGACCATTTGTGGTTAAGGTAGTGCATGCTGATTTAGTGTGGTAGAGGTGTGGTAAAATGTAACTATATATATATATATATATATATATATATATATATATATATATAAATATAAATATATAGGTTTACTATCAAAACCTCACAACACACTTGTGTGAGTGATTACTTACCCTAATCAAAACATCATCAAATCCAAATACTGACTGTTCAACACTGAACGTGGTAATTTCAGAAAGTTGACGTTGACATTACCCAACCTACTTGGACTTCCAGTTATGTCCTACTAACATTTTGCAGGGGGGCAATCCCCTCTGCACCCCCCCAGACCCCCTGCTAATTATATATACAAACTCAGAGATCAATCCACAGTGAGGGAAACCTTAAATTTCCCGATCCCCACTGCAGTGCGATCTTATTGAAAATGACGAATCCACAACAGTGAATGGTAGTGTGCCTTCGATGTTGTGAATTCAAACATTTATAAATCAACATTATGAAACCTTGGAACAGTGACATTTGACCTTCCAAGGTTCACGTAACTGTCTTGTGAGATTTTGATGGTAAATCATGTGTGTGTGTGTGTGTGTGTGTGTGTGTGTGTGTGTGTGTGTGTGTGTGTGAATATATATATATATATATATATATATATATATATATATATATATATATATATATATATATATATATATATATATATATATATATATATATATTTACTTACTACACAACTAACTTCCTTTCTCTACTATTTGACTTTACGTGTATGATGCCCTTGTACCTTTCAATCTGCACTGTTTATGACTCTTGTCCTCTTTACACACCCTGTGCTAACCTCTATGCTTTACAACACGTTACCATTGTTTGATTATTTTTATTATATTTGCTATTTTTTATTACAAATTTTGCTTTTTGTTGTTAGTACTTGTATTTTATCATGTCTTGGAGCTTATCTCCCGGGTACTGAAAATGGACATATATTCAGTTAGACTAGCCCGGTCAACAAAATGTAAAATAAATAAATAAATAAATAAATATATATTATATTATATATATATATATATATATATATATATATATATATATATATATATAGGTCTACTTCAGTAGACCAAACTTCCACTTACCCGACTTTTATATTGCTGAGACAAAAAGGCTGACAACCCCATAACACCGACGTCCAGGAATACTAACTTTCCACTCCAGGTAAATAACTGTTTGGCCACCATGTTGAACTTTGCCCCTTACCCCAGTGGTAGTGTGATCTCAGAGTTGGTATAATTAATTGGGGGGGTGGGGTCACAGCCCCTGACATAGAGTGGTATGGGGGGGTGAAGCCTCCCCCATGGGTGGGTTTACTTTGTTTCAGCTTTAATTTATTTTTCAGGTTGTCCAAGCGGTTACTTACCTGGAGTGGAAAGCTGGTGTTCCAGGACATCAGTGATATGGGGTTGTCGGCCTTTTCACCTCAACATTATGGAAGTTGGGTAAGTGGGAGTTTGGTCTACTGAAGTAGACCCATATGTATGTATATATATATATATATATATATATATATATATATATATATATATATATATATATATATGGATCTCGGATGTTTGATCGAAAGATCAAACGTCCAAATCCATTTAGGGTGAGCATACTTATGAGAAAGTGCTTTTCACCGAAGAAGCACTTTCGCATAAGTATGCCTGTTGCCGAGGCTGTGCTACGGTGCAGGTAAGGGAAAATTCCCTTTTCCCCACTGTAGTGTGGTCTCAATGGGAGAATATTAAAGTAGGGGGGCACAGCCCCTCACATGGGGGGTGCAGAGGGGCAAAGCCCCCCGCAGAAATGTCAATGCAGTGTTTATTTTTTTTGTTTATTAACACACTTTAACGAAAGCACTTTTTCAATGAAAGTGCTTTTGTTAAAGTGTGTTCGGTAGGTATGGATTCGAAGGTTTGATCTTTCGATCAAATGTCCTAGATCCATATACATATATATATATATATATATATATATATATATATATATATATCAAAACACAAGCACATACAAAACAGAGTTGCAAATAAAAGAGCTCCTCTACTATTTGAATTCAGTGAAGACAACAGCATTATAACCTGCTTAACATTTGATAGTATAAATGCTCTGTTGAAGATGTTTACAAGAACCTCTTTAAGGCAAACTTGGGAAAGAGGACATATAAATAAATGATAAGGAAGATGTAATCTCCATACAATTGCCCCCCAGACCAAAAAAAAAAACACACACATTTCTTTGAGTGTTGCTTTCTGCAAGTCTTTTAGCCCATTTTAGACACACTAGACATAACTGCACTCCTGTTTTATCAACTTCATTGTACTAGACATCCATTTAATAAAATGGTACATCCCTGCCAGGTAAACCCACATATCTTTATTATTCTTTATTATGAACTAATGATTTCCTCCTGCAACTTTGCTTATTCTCTTCCTTGAAGATACCATGCTCATTTTACCCCTGGGATTCCTCTTCCTGTACATCTTTCCTCCTCTTAACTGTATATGTCCATTATGACTAAGGTTGGTTTACCTAGATAGGAATACATTACTGCAGTGGGTCAAGCCTAAATTGGGGGGTTACCACAGTTACCATGGTAAAACAGCAGCAAGCAAGCTGTACACTGCATTCATTGGATTGCCATGTCCCAAAACAAGTGACAAGACTTGTGCATTCACCATCAGGCAGAGCAACCATAGTTCTTTTAGCCTAGCTATTTAGTATCCAACCTATTTCTGTACTTTAGGTGCTTCATCACTATTTGCATTCTGGTGGCATTTTTCACCAAATCTTCAATCAGTCTTACATCATTCTCAAAGTATGGTCTCCAGAACTGCAAACAGTTTCACAGATGCAACATTATCTAAGCTGTACAGCTGTATAAACAACAACTGTCCCCGACGACGTGCACAGTCACAGGGACTACACCTCATTCCATCCCCCTCTGCTGTACCTCTATATTTCCCCAGTAGGTGGCAGCAGAGGTCCATAACCCTCTCCTTTGACCAGTATCTCAGCCCATCTTCCAGGTGCCTGCCTTTCAGTTACACTACAGAGCCCCTACATAGATCTAGCAGCACCTCTATCTAGTAAAACACACTGAAAGTCTGTGCTTCCAAACCCACCCATCTGCTCCCAGTAACAGCTGTATAAACAAACAACAAGAGTCCTGATCTTACCTGCACCCACTGATACTTTTTGTCTGTTCACCTCTGTCGGGGGTTCTCTGTCTGCTCTGTTTGCCCTTCAAGCTCACTCCACTCCCCCCCGGTCCCATTTCCCACCCGTCGCCACTACCTGCACATTTATCTATCCCTACCTTCACTCACAACTTCCACTACCCAATCACCACACACTCCTCCCACCTCTCACTTTACAACACCATAAATCACACCCACCTACAATATGTCCCATTCCATACCCTATCTACAATCAACAGTACTCCTAGTTGTACTTTCCATCCTCACCTACTTAACACAACTTCCCTCACATACCCCACCATCACTTCACACATTCCAGCCTTTTCTTGTATTTCTCCAGAACTCTATTCCTCCATTATAACCATGCTCTATAAGCCTAAAATCCTTCCTATCCTACCCTCACCCCCACCTTCTATACCACTCACACCCAAACAAACCTTCTCTCTACCCCCACCTAAAACCACACTCAGCTATAGACCTCATAATACACCTACTACACCAAATCTCCCCCTCTCTCTCTCCAGTGACATCCATCCCAACCCAGGTCCCATCCTCTCCCCATTCACCAAAATCAACTCTCCCTCACATCCTGGCAAGCCCAAATCAATTTGCTTCACCACAATTACACCTAAAGGACAGAAAGTGAAAACAATGCCACAACAATAAACTACCCATTACCCTACTTGAATTCAAACAAGTCTGCAATACAGTAAAAAAACTAATAACTAGAGAATGCAAATCATACTACACCAAGCTCCAATCTGAACACTCCACCAACCCCAAAAAGTTCTGGAATACTATCGCCTCTCTCCTCCATCCAGCTAACAAGGATAACCCTTGCCCTAACCCTGACCTCACCAACATAGAAATAGCCACATCATTTAACTCCTTCTTTGTAAAGTGTATAGCCAAACTTATCTCCACCTTCCCACACACCCCCTCCAAGTTCATCCCCCTCACCCCCCCCCCACCATACTGACAACACACAGCCATCCCCCACCTTCAGGCTCAATCCTGTTCCTAAAAGCATGATGAGAAAAACTCCTCCTTCAGCTAAAACCATGCTCTACTGCACCTGACAATTTGCCCCCTCACTTCCTCAACCTATCTGCTGACAGCATAGCCCTGCCAGTCTCCACTTTAGTAAACAAATCATTTCAAGAATCCTATGTTCCTTCTATTTGGAAACATGCATTCATTATCCCACTCCATAAGGGAGGTAAAAACTTTGACACCACTAATTTCAGACCCATTGCTATCCTTTCCCCTCTTTCAAAAATCCTATAAAGGTGTATTCATACTCAACTGATGTCATATTTAACACACAGTAACCTCCTTACCCCCATGCAACATGGTTTCTATCCTGGCCATAGTACCATCACTGCCCTTCTTTGCTTCCTTGAATGTATCAACTGTGCCCATGACTCTGGCAAACTTGTATCTACCCTATTCCTTGACATTTCCAAAGCTTTTGATACTGTCACTCACCCCATACTCCTATCTCAACTCCCCTCTCTCAATCTATCTCCCTTGACCATATCCTGGTTCTCTAGCTACCTCTCCAAAAGACAGCAAGCTGTAAAATGCAAGTCTTCAACCTCCTCCTTCTTACACACCCCCACTGGCATTCCCAAAGGTTCTGTCCTTGGCCCCTACTTTTCAACATATTCATCAATAACTTTCACCACACCATCCCCAATACCTCCCTAATCCAGTATGCAGATGATTCTACAATCATCTGCACTGCTGACTCCCCCTCTGATCTACTACTTAAAACCCTGTCAGCTTTTACATTAACAGAAACCTGGATGCACAACAACCACCTTGCCCTAAATGCAAACAAAACAAAATTAATGATCTTTACCCCCTCCAGATTCTCTTCCTTTGACAATACCTCCTTTACTATATTAAGCCAGAACAATACCCCCATCGAAACAGTATCTCACACCAAGTTGCTTGGTGTCACCATTGATGAGGATCTAAAATTCGACATCCATATTCATAACAGCCATCAAAAAAACACAGCAAAAATTAGGTCTCCAATACAGACACAGTTGCTACCTCACTCCCCCCACTAGAAAGACCTTAGCCTCCTCCTACCTTCTCCCCTGTCTCATATATGGTGCCCCACTGCTCACCAACCTCCAACTCGGCCTACAATCCAAATTAGAATCCTGCTACAATAAAATCAACAAATTCGCTACCAACTCCAAAAATTCTTCCCAGCACTGCCTCTCCCTCCAATCTGTACAATGGCTAGAACTACCTAACTACCTAAACCTACTTAAACTCACCACAGCCCACAAGCTTATCTTCAAACCATCCAACGGTCCCGCTCTCTCCAACACCTTAACCCTCTGCATTCCTAACCGCTCACTCTGATCTGAAAATCAAAACCTCATACAAATCCACAAACCCTCCCGGACCCCTGGCTACCTTCTCCTATCATACTCCCTAGCCAAGTTATGGAACTCACTCCCCTCCTCCCTATGAAACACCACAAACCATACCGACTTCAAATCTCTCCTACACTCCTACCTATCATCTAAATGGATTTGCCCCTGCTCTTCCCATACATTAGCCCCTCCTCACTCGCCTTTCTTTTCCCAGCAGCTTCTGCCTCTCCCCACATACATCACCTCTAATCTGCCTATTACTGCTAGACTGCATTATCTTATCTCGTTTTCATCAGATCTGAGATTTATATTTTATCCTATGAAATATTGTAACTGTGTGTTTAAAAATGTACTCTACAAAGATTAATAGAATATATGTCCACTTTCAATATAGTTACTATGTATATAATGTTATTATTGTTAATGGAGCTTTTCTCCCCTGGCCTCCACTGAAAATGAGGTCTTCTTGGCCCAGTGGACTTCCCCAGTCATCAAACTGAAATAAATAAATAAATAAATAAAGCATTTTTTTGTGGAATTGTACTTAAATATTTTATTTGCCTCCAGCTGCATCCTTCCCTTATATTTATATTCAAATTTGGGATAATGGTTACGAAGTTCCCTCATCCCCAGTTTTGCTTAATGTCAGTCTACACCAAATACTGTTTTCAGGGATTCAGTGATACAATGTTTGGATGTTTTGGGTAGTCTTAGGACCACATTGTAAATACTATTCCAAGACAGCAATGCCATAAACTTTGTCTTCAAACTACTGGTCTCCCCATATTTTGAACTGGTTTAATGATGTAACCATTTGAAATGCTGGGACCTGCTAAAGTGTGTCCTGAAATATGGAGACTGAATGGCCAAAAAAATGGGCTCACATATACTAAGTTTCTCAGAATATGTACTTTTCTCTGTGGTATGGCAATCTCGGAGTTTGTGGGTGTATGGGGTTGGGGCTTCTGATAATCTTACTGCAAGAGGAAACTTGTCTGACATTCTATCAATATTATTTTGAAAAAACGTTTTTCTTTTTGCCCGTTCATCTATGTATATTAATAATCTATTGCTCCACATAGCCATAAAATGTCCTGCATCCCTGATGTACATATAAAACCAGATTAAATCCTCCATACATATGTAGTAGTTCCCAAGAGACCATAACTGGCACTTATAATAACTTTTCTACCAAAACTATCCAATCCCTAGCAAATTAACTAACCCCCACAAACTTAAACCACATCCCTAATCTACCCACTAATCACTTCCAATTTAGCTTCCAACCAGTATCCACTAGTTTTATCAAAACACTCATAAAAAACTAAAACCTACCACCCCCGCTGCTGACCTTCTCCCTGCACAGTATCTACAAATAGCTGCAGATGTCATTGCATATCCCATACCTATCCATATCAACAGAACCTTATCCAAAAGTGCTATCCCCTCTATCTGGAACATATCCCATGTCATCCCACTCCAAAAAGGTGGTAGTTCTAAAGACATATCCAACTATAGACCCATTGCCATTCTTTCCCCACTAGCCAAAATAATGGAGAAATGTGTACACAAACAACTAATGCAATACCTTACACAGAATAACTTACTATCCAACTCCCAGCATGGTTGTAGGTCAAACTACAGCACCACCTCAGCCCTCCTTTCCTTCACTAATGCCATAAACCAAAGCAGGAATGACAATAGGCTATCCTCCGTCCTCTTTCTTGACCTATCTAAAGCCTTCAACATGGTCAGCCATGAACTTCTCATTCTTTCTCTAAAATCTATTTCCCTCAATATGCATGCAATCCAGTGGTTCCAGTCATACCTGACTGGTAGAAAACAGGTGGTACTATGGCAGGGCAAGCTCTCCAGCCAGCTACCTCTCACACTTGGTGTCCGTCAAGGCTCCATACTAGGTCCACTACTCTTTTCTATTTTTATCAACAACCTTCACACTGCTATCCCTAAAGCTACCTGTATTCAATATGCAGATGATTCCACTCTGATCTGCTCAGCCACCTCCCCATCCGAACTGCAAATCCTAACCCAAGATACATTTAACACCATTGAGAACTGGCTCATCAACCAACGCCTACTGCTGAACCCCAATAAAACTAAACTTCTTCTCTTCACCCCCACTAGTAGATCTACCACACTTTCATTCTCTGTCACGTCCAACAATGGTACCACTATCTCCCCTGATCAGCACATCAAACATCTAGAAGTTATCATAGACAATAATCTCAAATTTGACCTACAGGTCAACAAAACCATACAGACCATCAATAAGAAACTTGGTTCACTGTATAGGAACAAAACATTTTTAACCCCACTGGCTAGGACTACAATCACCTGGTTACACCTACTCTCCACACTTTTATATGCCTCGCCTGTACTCTCAAACCTCAACAAATCTGAACTAGGCAAGCTGTCCCATAGCTACAACCATATTGCCAGATTCGCCACTGGCTTCACCTATAGAACCCACCATTGCCAGAACTTGAAACAACTGGAGTGGCTAGAACTGCCCAGCTTAATTCAATTCAATCAACTCTTAATAGCACACAAAATTCTGTACCACCCTGACGATACCCCCTCACTCATAAATATTATTAAACCATATAGCAACCTGAGATCCCTACGGTTAGCCAACAAACTACTAGTACAAACCCACAAAGCTAATAACTCCACTGGTGAATCCCTTTTGCCAACATTGCTGGCAAAACCTGGAATTCCTGCCAAACTATATCACTCTACAATCCTCCAAAAGTCTGTTCAAAAAACACCTCAAACAGTATCTCAAAGTGAATTGGCTTTGCCCATGTACCAACCTTGATTAAGTTATAAACTGAAAACATAATCTGTAAATATCAAACATGTAACTATGTCATCAAGCTCTGCATCTAATCTAACATCTTTTGCTTTTAATTGTGTCTGTCCATGTGAATTGTGAGTCTCTATCAGGGAAAACTTCTTGCTTTTAATTGTGTCTGTCCATGATAATTGTGAGTCCCTACTAGGGAACACTACTAAACCACTGTACATAATCACTTTGTTTTTTTATATTTTCAACTATCGAACTTCTTATGTAATCTATGTGTTTGTCTGTTTGGAGCTTTTCTCCCCGGGCCACCGCTGAAAATGGATATGTATCCAGTCGGACTATCCCGGTAAACAAATGTAAAATAAATAAATAAATAAAATTTAATAGGATTTAACTTAAAGTTTTCTGATCTAGGTTAACTTATTCTGGCATGCTTAACTTTGTTTCTTTTGTCTTCGAGATGACATCATCATTTCCTGAGTCACTAGAGTAACCTATCCAAGTTTCTGCACTTGTTATGCCCTGGCCCACCCAATACTTCCTTGGTATTATCACTGAAGCAAAAGAGAAAAAAGGCAGGGAAAACATATTTTACTAAACAAGCATCATGAGGATATTAATAACATGAATGCAATACAATATGCTTTTTTACAAGGTCCAAAAATCTGTAAATACTAAAGATGCATCTACTTCTCTGCATCTGATCACTGTATTACATACACAATATTCGGTATTGTCTTTACACAACAGGAAAAATGCTATGCAGATTATCTAACTAGAACAGAGCAAAACAAGAATTCACTTATGTGGTGTCTAATTCATCTTACATTTAGAATACTACTGTGAAATTAGTAGGGGAACTTTTGTCTACTTCCATCATTCCTATCTCATCACCAAACTCAAAAAGTTTCCCCCTGTTGCCTAGCAGCTATTATCTGCCCACAATAAATTGGAAAACTCATTTCCCATTGTGTGTGAGATGATCACTAAGCAACTTCAAACCGGCCATCAGGGTTTTTCTTTATGTCTGATGTGTGAACCCATAGATGTGTCTTTTTAAAAAAAAAATATTCATTAATTTCTCTTAAGCTGATGTAAGTAATTCAGACACAGATACAATTGCCACATAATATTGTCCATCACCTTGTATAAGGCCATTTTCCAGAATATTGCACTGTAAAATGCTATCAGTCTGTTTCAGATATCTGTCTGTTTTATCATGCACAAGATAATCTGAAGCCTGTTTTGCAAATGAAAATGGTCAGTTATTTATTTATCTAGATTCAGGAATTATTTCAACAAAATGTATTTATTTATTTTATTTATTTAAGTTTGATGACCGGGGAAGTCCACTGGGCCAAGAAGAGGCCATTTTCAGTGGAGGCCCAGGAAGAAAAGCTGCACAATAATTGCAAGTTACATTTCACATGTCATAAAAGGACATAGTTCATACAGCTAATTAAACATTTACAGATAAGCTCCATGATATTTGCAATTGGCTTGTCACAATGTTACAAAAATGAAAGACATAATTCAATACAGAAATTTCAACATTTACATAACGTGAATATTTTTGTTAAAACTCAATTGTAGGTTTAACATTTCAAAATACATAGCTACTAGCCATTAGTAAGTTAGGAAAATATTATGCATGGAGATGGTAATAGTATATTTGAGACTGGAGAGTATAATACAATAGATATTAGAGAGAACATTAGCTTTTAGTAGGAGAGGGATTGTTTTGGGTGGGATGAAGTAATAGTAGAGGTAGTTGGATGAGTCAGTACAAGGTGGAATGAGGGGGGGTTAAGTTGGAGCGTGGCAAGGGGATTCCCATTTGGAAGAAAGACAAGAGAGTAGCTGAGATTTTAAATTTGTATGGTTAGGTAGGTTGTGTAGGTGTGTGGGGAGAGAGTTCCACTGTTTAGCTAAGGAGTGGGACAGCAGTAGAGGGCCAGGAGGTCGTGCAGGTTTGTGGACCCGAAGGAGATTTTGTTTTTTGGATCTGAGTGAGCGGTTGGGAATGTAAGGTGTTAAGGAAGTAGTGAGAGCCGGGCAGTTGGCAGGTTTAAAGATGAGCTTGTGGGCAATGGTGAGTTGTAGGTAACTGAGGTAGTTGGGTAGTTCAAGCCAGTTGAAGGTGAGGAGGGAGTGGCAGTGGTGGGATGAGTTTTTTGAATTGGTTGCAAATTTGGAGATCTTTTGGTAGCAGGATTCAAGTTTAGGCCGAAGGCCAAAATGGAAATTGGTGAAAAGAATGGCCCCATACATAAGGGAGGGGAGTAGGAAGGTGGATGCAATAGTTTGATGAGTTGAGGGGCTTAGGAAGTGGTTGTGCCTGTAGAGGAGACCTAGCTTTTGGTGGGTATTCTTGATTGTGGAGTGGATGTGGGTGTCATATTTTAGTTCTTCATCAATAATGATGCCAAGAAGCTTGGTGTTGGGAATGATTTCAAAGAGGGTGTTGTTTTGCTCTGTATGGTGAATATGGATTTGTCAATGGAGTTTTTGGTAGGGGAAAAACATTAGTTTGGTTTTATTTGCATTTTGTGCCAGATGGTTAGACTGCATCCAGGTTTCTGTTTTGGAGAAGGCTAGTTGGGTTTTGCTAGGAGCTCAGAGGGTGATAAGGCTGATGATTGTTGAGTCATCTGCGTATTGGATGAGAGATGAGTCTGGGATGGATTGGTGAAAGTTGTTAATGAATAGGTTCAAGAGAAGGGGGCCAAGAACAGAACCTTGTGAGACACCTGTGGGTGTGGGAAGGACTAGGGAGGTTGACGTTTTTCATTGGACAGCTTGTTGGTGGTTGGACAAGTAGCTAGAAAACCAGGTGATGGTGGTAGGAGACAGATGTAGGGTGGAGAGTTGTGATATAAGTAGGGTGTGTGAGATGGTGTCAAAGGCCTTTGACAGATCTAGGAATAGCGTGGATACAAACTTGCCTGAGTTGCATTCGAGGTTTATGGTTTCAAGAAAGGAAAGAAGGGCAGTCATAGTGCGTGGCCGGGGTGGAAGCCTTATTGGGTAGGGGAGAGGAGATTGTTTAGTGTTAGGTGTGCCATGAGTTGTGCTTGTTTTGTTTTCTCTAGTATTTTAGAAAGAGGAGAAAAGATGGCAATAGGCTTGAAGTTGGTGATATCAATATTTTTCTACCTCTGTAGAGGGGGATGATGTAAGCATGGCGCCAGATGGAAGGGACATATGATTCTTGTATGGATCTATTTATAAGAATAGAGATGGGATAGACAATGCTGTCTGCAGATTGTTTGAGGAAGGTGGGTGGAAGGATGCCGGGTGCATTTCATCAGGGTTTGAGTTTGAGGAGAAGACTTTATATAGTGCTTGTGGGGATGGGCTTGAGGCAGAAGGATGTGGAGGAAGAGTGATGATTGGGGTGGTGTTGGAGAAGGGAAGTGGGAAGGAGGCTAATAGTTTATGAGTTGAACTGGCTGGCTGCTTCAAGGATGGAGAGGTTGGGGTCTGGGCAGGGATTTCTTTGTTGCCAGGATGCAGCATGAATAAGATGGAGTCCCAGAATTTTTTGGGATTTGTTGAGTGCAAGGACTGGAGTTTGGAGTAGTGGGCTTTGCAGTCTTTAATTATTAGTTTTTTGCAGAGTTTTGTAGTTGCTTATACTCTAGGAGGGTGTTAGGGTTTTTATGTTTTTGATAGTGTTTCCATTTTTTGTCCCTTTGGTGCAAGGCTAGTTTAGTATCTTTTGATAACCATGGGCAGGGAATGGTTTTGATGCGTTTGGTTTGGGGTGAGGGGCTTGCTGATTGAGAAGGGTTAGGAATGAGTGGTTAAAAAAGGAAACAGCATTATCTAGAGGAAGGGATTTTAGAGGGGGCCAGTCAGTATGCTTTAAGCATATGGAGAAAGTTAGAAGGTTGAAGGAGTAGAGGTTGCGGGTTTGGATGTATTGGTGTTGTTTATGCAGTGGAGATGGGAGACGGTCAACGAAGGCTGGTAGGTGATCGCTGAGAGGATCAGGTAATGAAGGAATGAAAAGGAACTTACTTATACTCATAAAGTATATGGTAAGATATGTATGATTCATATCTCCAATAACTGCTAAGCAACAATAATTGGTAAGCATACCAGAGTGCATTACCTTTCCAGAAACATTTTTGCTGATCTGTTGCAGTTTCTTTAACTGCAATGAGGAATACCTCGTTATCATTTCATTTGCATATCCTGGAATTGCTTTTTACTACTGTCCATACTAACCAGCACTTTCTGTCAGTATTATTTTTGGTTTTGTCCAGATTTATTGTGGGAGGTTGAGAGCTATGGGTAGCAGAGTAGCCATAGCAATTGCACAACATCCGATTAAATAAAGCAGGCTTCAGTATTCCTCATGTTATATAAACTAGTGAGGAATTGTGGAGCACTATGCCCTTGATCTGAAGAAAGGAACTGGACTGACTGTTCTGTCAGACTTAGGCAATATATTTGCCATTAAAGTAAGTTGGCCTGTGCAGTATAGCTA
The DNA here is from genome assembly GCF_019279795.1 of Protopterus annectens. Lineage (NCBI taxonomy): Eukaryota > Metazoa > Chordata > Ceratodontiformes > Protopteridae > Protopterus > Protopterus annectens. Next base: position 1,689,333,877 of record NC_056731.1, on the reverse strand, counting down.
CTCTGCATGTCAGAACTGGTACTGTAGATTATATAGGTGTGATAACACTAATGCCTGAATTACCAGCCACTACATATAGGTGAAGCTGTATTATGTGCTGTATGAAGCTACCCTGGACCTGAAGAAGATTGCACACATGCATGGTACTGTACTTCTGAGTGTCGCTGTCTTTGTATACCAGCAAAAAAATCAAAGCATGTTGTCTTTTTTGTTAGTTTGTTTTGTTTTGTTTTGTTTGTTTATTTAAGTTCAAGATTCAAGATTCAAGATACAAGACTCAACTTTATTATCATTCAGCCGCATGCACCCACAAGTGAGCAGCAGAAGGAAATTATGTTCCTCCAGGCTAAACATATATCAACAACATTAAACATGAAAAATCAATTGTATATAGACAAGAAAACACAAAACAACAGTACAAGACAACTGACGGTGCCAAAAGCTACATCTGCTACAATCCAACTCCAGCACCAACTACTCTCAAGTCTAACTACAACCGCAGGTACAGATACATCAGCTGCCACATCCCTGCATTCCACTCAACACCAGAAACATTCCTCCTGTTCACCAAGGAACCACAATAAACCAATGTACCAATGTACTTCTGCAGCTAACCAAAGGTCCTAATGGTCACGACCACACTGTGATCTTGTCCTCCTCACAATTTACCGGCCTCTCTATCCATATTTCCATCTCACCTCCATTCTATCTTATTTCAAATTTCATGCCAGCAAACTCTGCTTCTGCTTCTGCACCTAATGTGCCAACTCGCACTGAAGGCCCATCTTCAAGATTCCAAGTTCCAAGGTAAGGGAAGAAAAGCCAAATACATTAGGATGCCACTGACATCACAGACATTACAAACACAACCGCTGACATCAGACACACTCCACACCAGAAAAATGACCGTACAACTTGACAATACAGTAAGTAACACAACAAAAAACATAAGTGCACGACAGGAGCTGGAGAGGCTGCTGCCATCACGGTGCTGCATTCTTTAGCTATTCAAACATGTATCAGACATCTGATGAAGTGATTAGCAAATTGCAAAAGCACTTACCTGTACTTTTGTTTTGTTTAATAAATTATACTTTGCTTTTTAGCCTTGCAGGCTCGGTACCTTATTTGTTTTTACTTGCACTTGTTTGATACCTTGCCATATCCTGTGCCGGTCTATATATTTTTTGATGTATCAGAACCCCACTGCATGCCGCACTCATATATACTTGTATATGTAGTATATACTGCATACATGCATGACAGAGTTTTTCCTGACATGCATGCAGCATCATGATCAGCATACAGGTGACATTACAGGGTCTTCTGGCTTTGGAAGTTCTAAGCTGTTACTTGGTGAACTCGGCACTTGTCACATTACACAAGGAATATCTAATAATATTAATTTTTAATGAATGCTTATGAATCTTCTTACCTGCTCATGGAGCAGCAGGTATCCCTAAAACTTATGTTACCAGTGTGGCATCAGGTAGTGCTGGAAGTACTCAATAAACTAGCTTAACACAGAGTTAGGATATAGCATTGGGGATAGCACTTCAGGATGGTGATGATTTTCTACTGCACTTCACCGATCTATTTGAAATCCATTCCCTAGCCTGACAATAGATGGTACTGCTAGCACAGTGTAATGCAGACAAGATTCACATGATCGTTTGAATAGCTGTTGTGACATTAGCTAGTATCAGTAGGAAATAGGACACGTTTTAACTTCTGTTGTGCTCAAGTGGTATTCAATATTAAGAAATCAGAAAAATGTTGTCTTAATAGAACTCCAGTTGTGTACAAAATGTTTTGCTAATTTTATAAAGGGGCTTTTCTGCTGTGAAGGCCGCAGAGCCATCCTTTGTGACTGAGAAGTTTTTCTTTCTTTCTTTTATTTTGCCAGAATTATGGGCAAGGGAATTTACAGTTACAAAGAGTCTGAGTTTGCAGTCCTTATATGCATTCTGGAGGGGCCTTGTAACTCTTATTTAACTTGTTTTGTGTTTGAGGGATGGGGCATACTATCTGGCTGCATTGTTAGAGCATTTGGGTTTGCATACTCTAGAATCATGAAAATGACTAGATTTTATCTGCAGTTGCTTGTTTTGGGGATAAGCTAATTTCAACATCTTCATGAGCTGTGGTCAAGATTTTCACTGTAGAAGATAAGGTAGGTATTAAAAGTACATGAATTCAAGAAAGAAAGAGTGAATCAATTAATGGATAATCTTAAAGTTGCAGACTCCAAATCTGACCTGAAATCAGTCACAAGTGGAGTACCACAGGGTTCAGTTCTGGGACCTCTCCTGTTTGGTATCTACTTCTCTGAAGTACAGGCTAACACAGAAGGCTTCTGGCTAATGAAGTTCGCAGATGACTGCCAACTAGGAGCCATAGTCAAGTCCCCAAATGATGTGGACATCCTACAGAAGGGCCTCGCTGAGACAGATGCCTGGTGTCAGAGCCATGACCTCAAGCTCATTGCCAAAAAGTGCATTGTCATCCTCTTTGGTAAAATCTCTGTACCCATGAACTACCACATAGGCAGCAATCTACTTAACACCGAATGTGTAATAAGAGACCTTGGGGCCCAGGTGTACAGTAGTCTCGCCTTTCATAGTCACATCGCCACAGTAGTCAGGAAGTCCTTCTACGTGGCACACCTCATCATAAATGGGTTCTCATCCAGGAAAAAAGAGGTCATTGTTCCCCTCTACTCGACACTCATTAGACCCATTATAGAGTTCAACACCCCTTTTAGAATGTACCTCACAAGACATCTGCAGCAGCTGGAAAGGCCACAGAAGTACCTCACAAAGAGGATTACTGACCTCAAACAAATACCCTACACTGATCGTCTCAAAAAACTCCAGCTTTACTCCGTAGCATATCGCCTACTCCGAGGTGATCTCTGCCTAACATATAAAGCTATGTCAAACCCAAAGCTGTTGGACATGCTACACCTAAAGAAATCCCAATCCCTCCAAGCTACACGCTCTAGGGACCTAAACCTTGTCACCACAATAAACAGGACATGCTGCAGGGATAGATTCCTGTCCCAGAGACTTCCCATACTCTGGAACAGGCTACCCATCTATGTCAAGCAAAGTACTTCATTAGCATTCTTCAAGAAAAATCTTGATGAATGGATGGGAAATAGGAAATACACCCCGGGGATCACTTCTGTGTCCCTGCTCGACAGTGGCACAGGAAAATAACTTTCTTGGGTGGCGTAAGCCAGGGAACCTTGTTGGATGGCTTACGTAGGCTCTTCGGCCGATAGCCTAGTACCTACCTATGCACTTATGAACCTATGAACCTTGTCTTCAAAATGATCCCTTTTAAGACACATAGAATATTGACTGTCTATGCACTAAGTGATTTCAGCCTTTTATCATTTTTTTCAAATGACAATGAAACATAAAGGACAGTTTAATAAGCATGTAAGATGTAATCAGACTATGCATTTTAGTTATGTTTATGTGTAAGTTGTATCAATCTGAAGAATTGTGTAGAACATTGGTAAATATGTATTGGGTTCTTTTAAGAAGAACATAATGGTATCTGTTTATTTAGCAGCATGTTTGGTACTAAGATAGCTATAGGAATAGGTTAAATGATTTGGTTTGACTGCATAATAAATGAGTCTACAAAGCTGACTGACAAATTGATAAGGGGAATGAAAATCTTGTTGCTATCCCTTTGAAATGGGGACTGAATCAGTAATGCTATTTGAGATCTTGTAGTTCTTGTGATTAGGCATGTTATACAACCATATCTAAGTCTAGCAGGTTGTATCTTGGTACAAATTCAAATATATTTACATGTTTCAAGTAATAGTGAGTATAGCAGTTGTTGAAATACTGATGGGAACCTGAACAAATTATATGATTCCTAGAGGAAAGGAGTCAGCATTCTGACAGGCACCGGAAAAGAGATTGAATGTCCTTAATTTTGGATTTATTCTCCACTCTGTTCTTTCAGAAAAATCTGAAACATTTTCCTACTTCTTACACTTAAGTGGTTGGCCTGTAGTTCTAAATGTTTCCATTAAATGAAGCACTGTAACCCCCCCCCACACACACACACACACACACACACACACAGCACCACCTGGAAGCTAACCTGGATTCAGCTTCAATAACACAGAGAAATAATATAGCAGTACACCTATCAGCAATCACTCTTTTTCTTTCAGCACTAATGTATTTATCATTTCGTACCTAGTATGTTTATCATCCTCAGGATTTACAGCATTTCTCTTGACTTACTCATCATAATAATAATAATGCTATTCATCTACAATCCATTATTTAGAACCTCTTCTCTTAGACATTTCAAATTGAAAACATTTGCAGGTGTCATACTTTAATATATACTGTGGAATCTTTGTTCCTTATAATGTTTAAGAATCATTATAGATTCGAAATTTGTGCTCTTGCTAATTTTTCATGGGCTGCAAGCAATTTTTATCTTAATGTGCTTACATTATTTTTTTTATTTTGTAGATGGTAGAGTATTAAAATCTGATACATATATGTAAGTAAAGGAATTCTATACATTGTTCCCTTCCTTTATGGGTTAATAAATTGCTGTATCATAAAAAGCAGTTTATGTTTTCTGATTATAACTGTATAGTTTAAAATGCATGAGACTCCAAATAAAATGTTACATACTACATTTATATTTAATGGCAAAGCTCATATGAATAATGGATTTTATAAAAATCTAAATGTCTAACATTGTTATAAGTTTACATAGTGTACTTTAATGTTAAATACTACTAATGTGCTGTTGTCCATTTTTTATTTGTATGACATTTGGAACATTTTCTTTTACTTTTTACTAATTGTCAAATAAATTAATTTCAATATATTTATAATTGTTGTAAAACAGAGTCATAACAATAAAATAATTTAGCTCAGTACCTAATTGTAATATAAATTACTTCTGATAACTATCCTGTCACTTCAAACAGTTCCCAAAGGCAAGGAAAATATTGCTGAAGGGTTTCATTGCAAAATAAATGTTTTCTGTCAGGATAAAGTTACTAAGAAAAACAAGCAGGTTTATTTGGACAATGAGGTATCTGAAATGTGTAAGAACCTCTTTTAAATGATACCATTTAAATCATCCATAAAACTGTTTAATTAGTCATGTTGATTTCTCGCAGTTATAAAGAAATATTCCCATGGCTGTGTGAGTGCAGACATCTGTATTATGAAAGCCATGCAGCACTCAATGAAGAAGAGCAAACTGTTAAGTGAATTCCATGCCATGAAGCACTGCATATAAATCTGTTTAGATTTTCTTTTCTAACAAACCATGTTATTTTATACCTTCAAGAGATTTTTTTTCCAATTGCTGCTCAGACCACCATTTTCCACAAATATGCCAGTGTTTTGACTTTTTTGTCTGGACAAACTGACCATGAAACGTGTCCTCTCCTGATAGTCTGCTTTGAAATGAAAGCTAAAGGGGAATAAAAGTTCTCTTCTTGATATTATAGACAGTTCATTGCTTGCATTTTGGAAACTTTTCTGTGTGTTTAGACAGTGATATGTATGTTGCATTACATTTCTACTTTTCGGGTGCAATAAATGGATCTCAGTGGCACATGTCAAGTAATTAGCTTTTTTAATGGTTTTACTTTTAACAGTCAGCATCTGTACCACATACACAGGTAGACTGAAAATAAATTTTGTGGCACACCTGATCTGCCAGTCAGCATGAACGTAGCTGTAATAAACTGGAAAAAGCATGCAACATACAAAAAAAAATTGTGATAGTGTAAGTTTGAATATTTTTCACATTTTCAAAGGAATTGCCCCCAAAACTACAGTCTGTTAGCCTGACTAGTCTAATTTGTAAATCCATGGCATGAACTATCATGGAAATGATCAACAAAGGCATAGGCAAACATCAGACACTGGAATCAACCTGGTTTGGCTTTGTGAGGAGGAGGTCATGCCTACTAAACCTGGTGGACTTCTCTGAGGAGGTCAGCAAGACAATGGATGAGAGGAAAATGGTACATACCACCTACCTGGACCTGGCTAAGGCATCTGATGCAATATCCCACTCAAGTACCGTTAGCAAACTCATCAAACTACCATAAGCCTCTACATAACTTGCTGGCTCACAGACAGGACCCAGGAAGTCAAGATTGTTGAGACCACCTCTACTAAGAGACTGGTCACTAACAAGATACCTCAGGGCACCATGTTAGGACTATTCCTATTTGGCATTTACTTCTTGGAGAGAAAAGCTAATGTTCAGGCCCTTTGGCTGACCAGGTCTACAGATGACTGCAAATTGGGAGCTGTCATAGATTCTGCCATGACATAAACATCTTACAAGATGGACTTACAAAGACAAATGACTGATGCCAAAGTCATGGATTAAAACTCAGTGCCAAAAAATGCTTTATGGAAAAATGGCCACCCAGGCTAATTGCTCCATGTATAAAACACACCTAACAGTT